>NC_022018.1:40585226-40587380 GCF_000317375.1 Microtus ochrogaster
CTGTAATGGGGTCTTGTGCCCTCTTCTGGCCTGCAGGCATACACACAGACAGAATATTGTATACATAATAAATAAATAAATAAATAAATAAATAAATATTTAAAAAAAAGAAAAAAGAAAAGCACTTGTTGCCCTTTGCTTCCTGTCTGAAAATACAAGGTGATCAACACCTCCTGCTCCTGCCACGCACCTTCCCCACAACGATGGACTGTGTGGTGGCTTGAATGGGAATGACCCCCATAGACTCATGTGTTCAAGTGCCCACAGGGAGTATAGAAGCCGTTGGTAGAAGTGTGTCACTATGGAGGTGGGCTTTGAGATCTCATATATCTCTCATATTTCTACTGGGAACTCTGGAGAAAGCAGTGTGGTTGCTGCCTAGTAGACAGTAAGCTGAAGCTTGCAGGGGAGTTTACTTTCCTACGGCGTTGAAGCTGGACTTTGAACCCAAGGCCGCTGGACCCTGAAGCCACAGTCATCTGTTAGTTGTCGGGTTTGGATTCTTTCTTGGCGACGTATTCCTTTCTACCCAGATGTGAGATGGCCAGTCCTCTCAGGCTTTTTTCTCTGATACTCAGATTCATCCTTTCTGTCTGCTTCAGAGTTTGCCATGGCTGGCCACAGTGTGTAGCACAAGAGCAAAGAGTTTTCTGTAATTTGCCATCAGCTATCTTTTTTTCTGGCCTCAGAAAATGTGGAGCTTGTTTGTAGCCCTGATATTTTGAGAAACACTGTATTGATTACTTCTTGTGCATGGGATAGTGAGCTTCTCCTCCCTGTCAGCAACTTGGCTGTGGTTGGCACAGCTCTCAGTTTCAAATCCCTGCTTTCCTAGTTTTTCCTTATTCCTTATTTCTCATGTCAAAACTGGAGCTGAAAGGATGCACACAGGAGCCAGTTCCTCACAGCTGATGGCGAAGCTGGGATTTGAACTCCTGGTGTGTCTGGCTTTAAACCTCACTCCCTCACGTGTGTACTTCCTCGTGTTTCTGTGCAGCAGAAAGGGTTTACGTCATCTGGAAGGTCATGCTGGTTTTGTCAGTTTTCAGGCCCTGGCTGTATTAACTGACCAGATGGAACTATTTCTGGTTTTATTTGTCCACTGGTTTTCTTTTAGGCAGAAAAAACAAAAACAAAACAAAATAACAACAAAAAACTATCAGTACTTGAGCTTTACCTGTACCAAAGATCCAGAAATGTGGAGAAAGAAAAATGGGTTCAGTCCATCCTTGGTAGTGAGGCCCCTATCTAAAAGAAAAGGAGAAAAGGAAGGAAGGAAGGAAGGAAGGAAGGAAGGAAGGAAGGAAGAAAGGAAGGAAGAAAAGACTTCAGGGACATTATGTCAGCAGTCTAAGTAGCTGCCTAAAATGGCAGAAGGCATCTGTGTTTGTTCATTGCCCCTATACTTGTGTGCCCAAACCAATTCTCATCAACCCTTTGTATTGAACCTCTGAGCTCAGGAGGATGATGCAGATGCCTTATGTGCCTTTCAGAGCTCGAGGTATAGCACCCAGATGGAGAGCCCCTTGGGTTGGAGAGAAAAGCTAATGCTAAGGAAGAGTGAGCCCTTTACTTGACCTTTCTCTGTCTTATTAACCAGTTTTTAGGATTGATTTTGTCTTTAATCTTGAGACTTGTCACAGTGAGTGTTGCACCCTGACTTCTTTCTATCCAATTTAACCAGTCTTCTCATAATATATGTACCTCATTATTTCTATCCCCTAACAGCAAATCTATACAGCCAAATCAGATGTTGCAGGTACAACACCTTGGATTTATATCCCTACTTGTGGGGGGAAGTGCTCTTTAGTCAGACTTTATGGAGATGATGTGAAACTAAGTTAGAAGCTTTCTGAAAATGACCAGTACTCCTGCTTTTCACTTTATGGTGGTTTGAATAAGAATGGTTCCACAGGTCTTTTGGAACTGTTTGGAAGGAATAGAAGAATTAGATGGCCCTCTTGGAGCAGTGTGTCCTTGTGATTTTCTTTTTTTTTTCTTTTATTAATTAATTAATTAATTAATTAATTTATTATGTATACAATATTGTGTCTATCTGTATGCCTGCAGGCCAGAAGAGGGCACCAGACCTCATTACAGATGGTTGTGAGCCACCATGTGGTTGCTGGGAATTGAACTCAGGACCTTTGGAAG
>NC_022018.1:40587480-40590293 GCF_000317375.1 Microtus ochrogaster
TGTGAGCCACCATGTGGTTGCTGGGAATTGAACTCAGGACCTTTGGAAGAGCAGGCAATGCTCTTAACCACTGAGCCATCTCTCCAGCCCCGTCCTTGTGATTTTCAAAAGCCCACACTAGGCCCAGGCTCCCCACTCTCCCCCCAATCCCACCCCATTGTGGATTAGGGTGTAGCTCTCAGCTTCTGCTCCAACACCATACCTGTTTGTGTGGCACCATATTTCCTGCCACGATGATAACAGACTAATCTAAATCCTCTGAAATTGTAAGCAAGCCCCCAGTTAAGTGCTTTTATTGTAAGAGTTGCCTTAGTCACAGTGTCTCCTCACAACAATAGAACACTAAGACTTCTTTGCAAAATACAACAATTTTTATTAAAGAGTTGTGACGCATCTCAAAATTTAGCTCGTTATGAAATATCATATGCTATAGTATTTGCATTCAAAGTGACACTGTGGAAATCTAGACACTTGAAAAACTTAAGGGTAGTCACAGCCTCCTAAACTGCAGTTATGTACTGGTTGCAGTCTGAATTGCAGAAATAGCATTTGGAATATACAGCAGAGCATTTTTTGAGTAGGGTGCTAGGTATTTCATGAGTTCTCAAGTTGAATCAAACAACTGTGGACAATTTGAGCAACAGTTTGAGGCATTTTGGGCCTCACACTCTTGGAAATTTGTAAATTGGCAGTTGACAGCAGTGGTTGATCATTATAGTCATTGGGTGTTTGTAAAATTACTGTCAGGAAACCTGTGCTCCACAATTGATCAAAGTAACTGGAGGCTGTACCTTGAGAGGGAAATTTTAAAATAGCTTCTTACTTCATCTGCTATGTGGGGAAAGCTGAGAACTGATGATCTTAGTACTGCCCCAGGACATGAACCTCTCATGAGATCACAGCTATTGCCCACACCTGGTCTAGGGTATACCAGCCTTGGGAAAGTTTTGAAGTCAGAGCCTCTTCTGTACTCCTCGCTGTTTTCTCAACTGATGTTAGCGTGTTTCTCTTTTTAATACACACACGCACACACACGCACACACACGCACACACACACCCACCTCAAAATTAGTTAGGTCTAGTAACCCATGTGTGTATTCCTTGGTACTTGAGAGACAGGAGCAGGAGGGTTGCTAGTTTCAGGCTTGCCTAAGCTATGTGTTAACGTTTTTGATGAGCAGGAGCAGCTTGGGGCATGTTTCAAATAGAAAAGTGCAAAAGGGCTAGGATATAGCTTAGTGTTGGAAGCTCACCTGACTTGCCCAGAGCCCTTGAGTTCAGTGTCCAGTAACAATGAAAAAATATTTGCCAGTGAATTTTATCTCTTAAAATATAGTTAGTCAGTGACTTAGGATGGTGAGTTATGATTTTTTTTTTTTTTGGAATTTACTATGGTACAAAACCAATGTACATTCACATTGAGTTGATTTGTAGAAATGTGTACTTAGAAGTTTGAATTTAAATCTCTGCAGGGCTAGGGATGTGTGAGAAGATCTTCTCTTAGATGCTGTGTGTTGGCAGTGAGTTAGTCTTCTTAGTCAGGCCTGCAGTTACCGGGCGAGAGAGCCATTATTCTATGTTGCTGAGCTAGAATATTTTGCATAGGTGGTTTAAATGCGTTTTCAGATTTTGTTAATTTAAGTTTGCCATGGTCTATTAGTCATTTTGTCATTGCTGTGACTAAATACCTGGAACCTCCTTTAAAAAAGTCAAAGAAGGGTTTATGTTGGCGCATAGGCTGAGGGGTTATGGTCCATTTTTTCAGAGAAGTCATGGTATCTAGAGTAAGAGACAGTTGGTCAGGTTGCATCTGTAGTCAGGAAGCACAGAGAAATGAATTCTAGTTGTCAGCCTGCTTTCTTCTTTCCTCTCTTTATTATCCACATTCATGGTGTGTTTCCCCTCCTTAGTTAACCTCTCTGGAAATACTGTACAGACAGGGTCAGCTGAGTGTTTCTTAGGCAGTTCCACATCATGTCAAGCTGACAGTGCAGATCAGTTCTTGTGCATGAGTTTACTGGGATGTAACCCTCTATGAGTGGAGGAGCATCCACACTCTAGCTTCAGTTTATATAGATTGTATCTCCCAATAAAGCATAGGCTGTTGTGCACCATTAGTGAAACAGAGATGTACCTTCCACACACATGGCTGTATCACCATGCAAGTGGTGGCTGTCAGGGAGAGGAGATGTCGTGACACTCTACCAGCTAGGGAGGACCAGGATTTCTTTCTGCCTTCATGTTCCCTTCTCTATAAACCATGCAGCCCAGGGACAAGATTTGATTGATATGCCTTGAAATAATGTCCACCTGTGCCCCCTATGTTCACTACCCAACCTCAGAATACTGTGGTGCAAGATTATTTACCTTTTCTCATATTTAAGCAAGATTCAGTTGGATGCTTCTCTGTAATTAACTTCAACTTTTTCTGCTCCTGTAGTATTTGGTGATAAAGGAGTGCGTTAAAGCAACAGGGAATGAATGCCTTAGAGTTTTATTAAAAGCTTGTGTATTTGCAGACTTCACTGGTTCACAGTAGTTTCTCTGACACGAGTCAGGTGCAGACATTTGCTTTGGTGTAGACATCTACTCAGTACAGGCCACGTGCAGACCTTGACCATTTGAAAGACTAAAAGAAACCAAAGCCCAACCAAAGTGGTCACGTAGAACTGCAGAGTGTCCTGCCTTTGAAATAAAGTGGATTGGCTTCAGAGGTTTGGAGGTGCTTTGACTGTAAATATATGTTTTCTTTTTAAGTTACAAGAACACATCTGAGCCGGGCGGTGGTGGCGCACGCCTTTAATCCCAGCACT
>NC_022018.1:40590393-40594102 GCF_000317375.1 Microtus ochrogaster
TCTCTGTGAGTTCGAGACCAGCCTGGTCTACAGAGCTAGTTCCAGGACAGGCTCCAAAGCCACAGAGAAACCTTGTCTCGAAAAACAAAAACAAAAACAACAACAACAACAACAAAAAACCAAGGTAGAATTTCAGAGCAGAGTGCAACAGAACTTGTTAAAGTTAAGCATGCCTGTGCCCAAATGCTTTTTAAAAATGCTTTTATTTCCTAATTTATCTCCATAGGGCATAGAGTGTGCTGGAAATACTAAAGTTGAACTAAGTTTTTATGAAATTGCCATCTTATTAGAAATACCAGGTTTAGGGTGACTGTTTTTCAGGTGTATACGGTACTTTGGTTGTCTGCTGAGTGCTTAATTCATCAAGTGGAAGAATATTGCTCTTTTTTCTTGTTCAACACTCCATCCCCCCACCCCATATATTCCTAACACCATTTTGTCAATCTTCACACTCTTATTTTAAGGAATATCATAGCCTGTTTCCAATATTTCTACTCTAGCAAATGAGGAAAATGTTGAGAAAACAACATTTGTGAGTTGGTGTTCTGATTCAGCCTGTTTAAACTACACATTACTTATCTAAAGCATTTCTTTCTTTAAAGTATAGTCTGTCTCTTCCTAATCCAAATCATAACCTAAACAAAGGCACCAACTTTTGACATTTTCAGTTGTCTCATTATTATCTTGAAGCACAGAGGGCCTGAATATGACCATGTAAGTCTGCAGGGAGTTTTCTTTTTCAGTTTCTGTGGGGCGGCCAAATCAACTTCTGCTTTTCTTCAGTCTAAAATGAAGTGAAATTGTCTGCTCACTTTTTACTCGGAGGAACCCTGAAGAGCAGTGGTCTCGACCTGTGGGTCGTGACTCCTTTGGGTTTCGAGTGATCCTTTCACAGGGGTCATCTAAGACAGCTGGAAAACATAGAAATTTACATTATGATTCATGACAGTAGCAAAATTACAGTTATGAAGTAGCAATGAAAATAATTTTATGGTAGGTGGTCACCACAACGTGAGGAACTGTATTAAAGGGCTGCAGCATCAGGAAGGTTAAGAACCACTGCTGTAGAGTTTAAGAACACTTTTATTCCTCTCCTTTGATCTCCTGAAACAGTGCATGAGTGCAATAATCTGAAACTTTACTCAGAAGGCCCATGTTAGTGATATTTTGCTTGAAAGAAGCTCAGTTTTAATTATGAAATACGTTTAGACTGAAGGTCTCTGCCCATGAGTGTTTCGATGTGTGGATTTAAAGGACGTTCTTTAGCATTATCTTTACAACTCTTTCCTCTCGTTGGGTTTTGTTAATTTATGCCTTTAGTTCAGTAAGGCTAAGAAATCCATACCAAATCAAGCTGCAAGCGTGTTATGGCACACTTTTCACATTTGATTTTTATTTGGAAGAAATAAAAATCAAATACCTGCATTCCATTCAGAAAACTGAATTTTGTTAATGACCTAGTGATCTTTTTGATATCTGTGGAGACAGACCTCACCCACCTTTGCTATAGAGACAGACCTCACTGAAATGCCCCAGAATGATTATCCCCGACTCTTCCCTCCCTAAACTGTTACTCATCTTTAGGGGAGATGTCACATGTACCTTATGATCTGCTGATCTCTAGTGTTGTCAGAGACCACACTAGAGTTAGGCCCTTTAGCTATAGACCACCCTCCTGGTCACAGGTTCTGTATAAAGGAGTGTCTCTGTGGTCACCCTTAAGCTTTAGTGTGTACCTGGAATTGCACTGATTGGACTGATTGTTTCCTGGAAACCTTTTCCCAGATCATGCTGTTTTAAATATACTGACAATGGACCACCTGATGTTAAACTCCCCAAAGTCTGATCAAGATTGACGAAATCAATCTGTATTGGATTTTCATTCTCATCTCTTTGAGTGCTTATTTTCCTGCCTGGATACCTGCAGGGACCCCCCTCAGACACGCAGTGAGGGATTGCAGGGTTTAAAGTTTGTCATCAGCCTAGTCTTCTAAAGGATGAGGGCTTTTAAGCACCTCCCCCAGCCATTCCCATATTGGCTGTGCTGAGGGGCCTACCATATTGAACCAATTGGGAAGGATTTTTCACCCTGTCTTATTACTTCAAGCAGCTTGATACTGTTGAATTCTGTGAAGTTGTTCATCTTTGGTGAAAATAATGGTAATGCCCTTAAATAGAAGGTGTTCAGCCTGTGATGAAAATATCCCCATTGCCCATTTTAATAGTGGCATGGAAGGACACAGCTAGTTAAAAATTCACAGTAATTTAGAAGCTCATTTAAGCCTCTCTATTCTTTGTTACGAAACAGCAAAATTAATAGCTCTTTCAGTACATGCCCACTCAGAAGCTGATGCTTCAAGAAATGAGATTACAAAACGACAGGTGATTTAGAAGAAGAAGGAGGGCCTCTGTGGGTTATGTATGGGCCGAGCTCTAACTTTCCCAGTGGAATAGATTTGAGTGTCAGTTAAATTCTTTGCCTGGTGTTTCAAGTTAATGAGACAGCTACAAAATGTACTAAATTTAGTGTCTAGGAAAATGCTTAGCCAGTTCCACCCTGACTACCATGGTATTCAGTTCCCTGGGTCTTGAAACTTGGTTTGTGTCTTGTCTTTTTCAAGACTTATCTGTCTAATCTTGACTTAAATCTTGCTTCCTTAGATAATGCTGCCCTGGTCATTTTTTATCTAAAAATATGGTTCCCCATTCCTACCTTTAAGATTTCTATTATCTCTTTCTCAAATTGCAGCATTCTTTCCTGGTCTTTGTCTGCAGTTAGCACAGCCCATCTCAGACAGGTACCCCACAAGCATTCGTTGACGGAAATAGGAAAATGGTATATTTCAGAAAAAAGGCACTTAGGTCTGTTGAGTAGCTCTAGAGGAGTATCTAGCAGACAGTCTGGTGTGGATGCATTCCTTATTTTGCTCTAGCATGCCAGCCACCACCACAAGTGTCTCTGGAGTGCTTGTAGCATGACTGGAACCGAGGGACAGACTTTCTGTTTTATATGATTTTAATTAATGAGTCACAGGTGGATAGTGATTACTGTACTCGATAAACACATATCCTCAGGATGAAATTTGATTGATTTCTGACAATTAAAAATATTGTCACTGACTACTGTGCCAGCAAATGCTGATACTGTTTGGAGGCAGAAAGGTCTTGTAAAGGTAGTACTATGTGTATAAGTCATTTCTATACATAGCTGTTAGGCTGTGTGCTTTACTTGACATCGTTAGAGGATCTTATAGTCTTCATAATAACTTAGGACTTTTTCTTACTTCATTTTCTTCTAGTTATTGCTTTTATTATTTTACTTGTATCATATTAATTTGACTGGAGCCGTCCTGAGCTCAAGTTTGAGAGACTATGTCTTTTGAAATACAGTTGGATTTACTTTGCATTCAGGTGTTTTGCTCTTTGCGTAAATTATTGTTTAAGGAATGTCTGTGATCATCAGCATGGATTGATCTTAGAGGACAGCCAGTTTTCAAGTGAAGAGTAAGATTTAAAAGGAGAGTTGTCCGGACAATGAGGACTACTGAGAACTCAAGAACAATGGCAATGGGTTTTTGATCCTACTGCACGTGCTGGCTTTGTGGGGGCATGGACAGTTTGGATGCTCAACTTACTAAACCTGGATGGAGGTGGGTGGTCCTTGGACTTCCCACAGGTCAGGGAACCCTGATTGCTCTTCAAGCTGATG
>NC_022018.1:40594202-40602115 GCF_000317375.1 Microtus ochrogaster
ATAAATAAATAAAAAAAATAAAAAAAATTAAAAAAAATAAAAGGAGAGTTGTTACATTGAACTGGACCAACATGTTAGTATTTTCCAAGTGAAGGTAAAACTTGGTGAGGAATTAGAACAAACTAAACTCTAACTAGATTTGCTGAGGTTGGATATGCCCAGGGTGGTGTGGCCTAGAGTGAGAGTAGACTTCTTTGTGTTATGCTGTCTCATTCAAGTCTCCAAATAAGAGATGCAAAGAGCCTAGGGTTGTGCCCTTTGCTGTGTTAAAGATAAACTCTGTAGCCATGTTTCACAATGGATGTTTGTGTTGTGGTGAAGCATACAGCAGGAGAATTTACCACCTGAGCCATTTTTGTATATGCTGTTCACTGACCTTTCGTCCAGTGACATTATGGGGTACATATCACCTTTGTGCTTTCTTCAGAACTTCTTTTTGTTAACATCTCAGACCAAAGTTGGAATCTCCTATACAATAATTCCAGTTTCTGCCACTTCCTGCTCTTGGTGATCATTCCTCTTTCTTCCTGAGAGTTTGACTATGCATGTTAAACTTGTATCCATAGCCATTGTTCAAGCCAGTGTGTGACATTGACACCTGAGTGTCTTCAGGGATCATGTCTTTTAAAGTGACTGAGCCCACTAATTGCCTCACATTGAGAAATGGGAGACACTTCTTGTTAAGGATGTGGAGCCATCCAATTTAGTCTGCGCTTCTGGTCGACGCTGACCTTACATTTCACCCTAAGTCTGATCATTTCTCTCATTTAAGAAAATAATAATTCTCAAAAATTACCTTTAAGTGACAGGTGGTAATGGTGACTTTTTTGAGTATATACCTGGAATTCAAGCTTTTTCCCAGTTTTCACCGAGAGACGGAAATAGTCACACTTTTTAAGTGTGTTCCAGGTATCAGCCAGTCCACCCTGCAGAGCAGTGCATCACAATCAGCGAATTCAGGATGGATTTGTAGCTATTTCATGAGCAATGTGAACTTCTGGAATTTGAAAGACAGTATTCCTTTCCTCAGATGCTTTGTTCTGGAGATTGCAGCGGGCACATCCTTGAGTTCCAGAGACTCAAGCACAGGGCAAGAGGTACACTGGCCTGGGTACATAGGGGAAGGAGGCAGTGGCTAGCTCAGGGCCATTCAAATGCACTGGCGTCAGCATTTGGAAGAGGGATTAGGGAAAGGCTCCTGAATAAGTGGCAGTCCTTGTGGTGATGAGGACTGCAGACTATCTTATCAGTGCAGGTACAGGGAATGTTCTCTTTCCAGAGGACAATGGGAGAGTTAGGCTTGGTGCTAGGAAAATCTTCAGGTTTGTTGTGTTTAGCTAGAGTGTTGGATGCAGTTCCTGGGAGAGAGTGGAGACTTGAGCCTGTGTGGAACACTTGACAGGCCTGGAAGTCACTGGTCTGTAGAAGTTAAATAAACCTGTAGTTTTGAAGGGTGAATTAGGATTGGTGTCAGGTTTCGATTGAATCATCTAGAAGGAAGGTACTGAGGATCTTTATGTCGTATCAGTTCCAGTGAGAGAGAAAGCAAGGGACAGTGACTTGGAGATTGTAGGTCAGAGGCCCTATCAGCTGTTCAGTGCAGGGAATGCAGAGAGCACCAGGTCAGGAGCAATAGGCTGTGGTGCATTTGTGAAGCTCTGAAAGTGTAATGAGTGTGTGATAAAGCCTCCGCCTGAGTGTCCTGGTAGCTCTCACTAATTGTTATGCATTTCCTATGCATGCACATAAATTCTGTGTGCATTGCTTCCACAAGGTCAACTACCTTGCACACACATCAATACCCTGCTGGTGTTTTAAGCCTTTCTGTGGTTGGAGCTATTGCATGAGGAGTGGCCCTATTCTTAATTTACTTAGGTAGTCCCTAGACATACAAATTATGTTTTTTCCCATTCATTTAGTGAATGTCCTTGTTTGTGAATTATTTATTCATCTTAATAGGTCTATTTACAGGTTCAGATAGCTACAGATGGGATTTCTGATTAAAGGATATGTGCATTAAAAATTGTATGGATAGTCCCAAATTGTTTGCTATTAAATTTTTATCAGCAGTTTCTTTTTCTTAGACTATTGGATCTTTCCCAATCTTTGTTTATTTAAAATGACCTCATCATTTGAATATGCATTTTAACTGGAGTGAAATGGATTGACTTTCAGAGGCATTCACAGCTCCTTTTGGGAACTCTCTGCCTCTGAGTGATTCCCATTTGTCCCTTCAGAAGCTGGACTGTGAGGTGGAGCTTTCTCATGGAGTTTCTGTTGATGCATTGGAATAACATCAAGGCAATAGTCATCTCTTATTTATTTATTTATTATTACTTTATTATTATAGTTTTGTTTGTTTTAATCACAGTGACTCAGTTTTTATCAGATGTCTTTAGAGCATCTGAGGGTGGAGTGTATGATTGGAAGAATGAACTGACACTAACAATTGTCGCTGCGTTCTGTGTATGACTGTCACATCCCACACTCCCCTGCCATTCTGTTTCTCCATTAGCAGTTAACAGAGTTCTGCTTGTCCATATTTTACTTGTGAATTTTGCATAGACTTTAATAAGTAGCACTTAGGAATGTTTGGTTTATATCTGATCCCTCGATGAAACAGCTTTCCAAAGTTTATCGCTAGTTTCCTCGTGGTCCTTACCTTTCCCCACCCATAGTATTGTACCCTCTTGGCTCACCTGTGGCAGTTCACGTCCCCTAACACCTACTCCCTCCCTCCTGTACCTTTCCATCTCCTAGCCTCTTTCCCCATTTATGCTGCATGTGTCCTTCTAACTGTGCCCTTCTCTTCCTTGGTGCTTCTTTTTTTCTCCCTTCGTGCTCTCCTTCCTAATTTCATAGTCAGTGTCCACATTCACTCCTCTTACACACATACATGTAAGTAAATCAAGTAGGGCTGACTTCTGAGGGAACACATGGTTTTTGACTTCCCAAGTTTGGGGTTTCTCAATGTAATACTTCCTAGATTCATCCATTTTTATACATATTTAATGATTTATTTTTCCTTTATAACTGGCTAAATTGTTATTGTGTATATAATACATTTTCATTATCCTTTTCTTGATGGACATCTAGGCTGGTCCCTTTTGATTGCTGTTGTGAATAACGCATCCATAAATGTGGATATGCAGTTATCTCTGTAATAGGATGTAGAGTCCTTTGTGCTTCAGCTGGTAATGTGGTAACTGGGTAATGTGGTAGGTCTACTTTTAAACTTCTAATTTCCAGAATGGCTGTTCTAGCTTACAGTTCTAGTTTACGATCCCATGAGCCTTGAATAAAGATTCCTCTTTCCTTACTAGCATTTGCTGTTGTCTCTTCTTTTTATGATAGCCATTCTGATGAGTGTGAGGTAGGGTCTCTAATGAGTTTTAATTTGAATTTTTCTGATGGTTAAGGATGTTGAGTTCTTTTAAAATATTGAACATTTGTATTGCTTCTTAAGAACTGACAGTTAATTTTTGTAGTTCTTATACATATATTGTAGTTATTAGCCTACTGTCTGAATTATAGCTTGGAAAGATTTTTTTTTATTATTTAATCTGTTTGTCTGTTGATAGTTTTATTTGCTATGTAAAAACTTAATTTCATGTAATTTGGATGTGTAAGTCATTGACAGTATAAAATCTACTGACTTGGGATGTAGCTTAGTGGTAGAAGATGTACCTGTTATGTTCAAAGACCCTATATATTCAGTCCCTAGTTACATAGACACAGTCACAGACACAGCCACAGACACACAGACACACAGACACACAGACAGACAGACAGACAGACACACACACACACACACACACACACACACACACAGAGTAATTTTTACAATAAAATTTTAAGAATTGAAAAAAAGACAGCCCAGGAGAAACAGTGTGCTTTCTCTGGTAGAATGTTGTTCTGCTTTTCTAGGGTGACAGTACTATTTAGATGATATGTAACTGGATGATGTTGTTATACCATGCTTTAGATGATGTATGATTGGTTGATACCAGTGAAGTTAGCCTTAGTTGTTAATATCCCCTCACAGTCATCCTTACCTCCTGCAATTTGAACAGTTGCAGAAAGAAGGCTGTGATAATATTCTGTGGAATACTTACTGAAATGTATGTCTGACTGGAAGCAAGTGTATGTGTGTGTGTGTGATGTGTAAGAATGCACCTTCCTTCTCATTTTGAAACATATGGAAGTAAGTATAAAATATATACAGGATGAAGTATGTGGTGACCATTAGGAACAACAATTAGTCTCTATTTCTTGCTATTTTCATAATTTTATCTTGTTAGCATTTTTTTTTTCGAGACAGGGTTTCTCTGTGGCTTTGGAGCCTGTCCTGGCACTAGCTCTGTAGACCAGGCTGGTCTCGAACTCACAGAGATCCGCCTGCCTCTGCCTCCCGAGTGCTGGGATTAAAGGCGTGCGCCACCATCGCCCGGCTCTTGTTAGCATTTTCTAATGTAAAGAACATGACCCGTTTGTTTATTATCAGTGTATGTTATTGTATGTGGCAGTGCACTGCTGATGCACTTTTACCATGATGCACACACAAAAGTCGAAGGACAACATTCAGGAGTCAGTTGTTTCCTTCCTCCAGGGGACCTGAGGATCAAATTCTGGTCATCAGGCTTGCAAGGCAAGAGGCCTTTACCCATTGAACCACGTCACCAGCCCATGGAACATTGTTTTATCTGGCATAGGAAACTGCTAGCCTAATCCTTATTCATTTATTCTGAAGACTTTGATGGTAAACTTATCCCTCTAATTTCTAAACCACATTTTAAAATCCACTACTGCTTGGAGCCATTCTCTGAAGGCAAAGTGCCTCCAGGTTGGCAGAATGGGAACAAATGGTCTAAGAGGCAGGGTAGTTTCAGATCCTTAGACAGCTCAACTTCAGTGAGAGAAAGAAAAATTTGTTCACCTTTTATTAATTGTAGTACAATGGTGTTTTAAGCCTGCTTTATGAAAAATAAGTGTTTATTCTCTTTGGTACTATTAATGAGTTAGAGATTTATCTACTTTTGCTACCTTTAGAATTAAATATTTAATATATTTTAAAAATAATGTTTCTTCACAAAAATTCATTGATTTATTATACTAATATGTGGTAGTTAGATATAAAAAGCCTAGTAAGACACATTTCCTTCCCCCAAAGTGTGGTTATTTCAGTGAGCGAGATTAATGTCAGCAACTTCAGCAGAGTCTGTAGATGCCGTGACGATGTGAGGTCTGAGAGCAGGGTCATCCTTACAGGCGGGCAGAGGGAGCTTTTCCTGGAGGGTGTTAGAGAAGCAGAACTTAGCTAGGAGGCATTGGTTGAGCATACTGTTGGCACAGGTTTGTGCTTCTGGCATGTTGGAGTTTGGGGAAGGATAGTCAATGGCAAGACGTTTGTCAGATGTTCAGGAAACAAATTATGAATCTAAAGTTCTTTACATTTTTCTAGAGCGTTTTGGGTAGGATATCAGCCTTTTGAGATGGATACTTTTGCCAGCAGCTGGATTGCTGATCAGGGGTACACGTGTTGATTGGCAGCAGAGGCCTGCACTGATGGTATGATCTGGTAATCAAGGTAACATTGATTGCCTGAGCCAGCAGCAGTGGAGTTGAAGGAACTATCGGAGACCTAATGATGACTCCCAGTTTTCAGGGTGGAGTGCCCAGGTGGTTGTTGGGAGCATTCTCCCAGTTGGTAAATTAACAAGGTGAGGGATTCACCAAATAGAAGATCCCCAAGGGACATCCGCATGTAGAAGCCCCACACGTGAATGTATATGTGAGCCGAAGCTCCAAGGGATGCTGGACTGAATTGAAACCCTTGAGGAACTTTCATATTATTGGTATTTCAAACTCATCATATTTGAGGATAGTTTAGGCCAAAAAAAAAAAAAAAAACCAAAAAAGGATGTGCAGAGACTAGAATATAGCCAGTGAGAGAAGTCTGAGAGGGATGGCTGAAGGACAGGTCTTTGAAGGAGATGGAGGCGAAATGTTTCAGAGGCCTTGAAAACCACAGCAGGCCCACTTTTGAAGAAGGCACAACTGGTATTGGGATTCTGCAGAGTTCAAGTGAGGTAAGCACAGAGGTGGCTACCATGTAACATATAGAAAGCCACTGGCAACAGTGTGCAAATCCCCTCAGGACAGCAGAGTGAAGGCCAGATGTTCACTGTACCGACAGCTGGATGAGACATTGGAGGTGACTATTTCAGCTGTAAGTGCCCGAAAACAGTGATGCCATGTCAGGTCAGGCAACTGCTCCTGGGGCTTCTGAAGGCTTTGGCAGAGGCAGCAGTTTTTGAAAATTCAGAAACCAAAAATTAAAGTCCAACTGTACTAAATCCCTAGTACTTCTGGTCCCACTCACCTACACTGTGTCATGTGACCTTCCTACCTCCTTGGTTCTGAGCATACACATTGCCCTGCTGTGCTTGTTGTTTCTGTTTGCCTTGTTTTTACTGTGCCTACAAATTTTTCTGACCTCATAGAAATCAAATGTTTTAATTATGGGAACAAAGACTATTTTCTACCTTCATTCTTCAGCACGATTAAGCTAGTTTATCTTTGCTTTGTATTGTGTTTGAATATATGATTTACAAAATAGTTCGATTTGCTTACTTAAGTTCCATAAAAGATCTTTCCATAGATTTTGGCCCAGTATTAGGATGTAATTTTAGCAATTTATGAGGTGGTACTAAGCATGCTTTCCCATTTTTTACTGCATACTTGTGTGAAGTGTCATACCGAGTATTGAAACTTATAAAATCAAAATATCTGTCAACTCTGAAAACATTAAAGAAGCCCTCCATGTGTCATGGAGGATTAAACTTTCATGCAAGATTGAATTCTTTATGTAAAAATAAATAAATACATCCATCTCATTATTATGCAAATTTACTTCATTTAATACATAGTGAAATTAGGTACATATTAAGAAATACTCCAAAATACATTTGTAGTAATTTATTATCATTAAATATTTGATTTGTGTATCTGTTTTATGTACTATATATCCAGGACAGTAAAATTTTTCTGGTGCAAAGGGGTTGTGGGTGGAGAATGTTTAAGGAGCTCTGTTGAGATGCTAAGTCTGTTTCTTCTTGAGAATGAAGGCAGCTGATACTGGATGGGATCAGCAGGAGAGAGGTGCTTTTCATTTTAGTGGGAGGAATGTGTATGCATCGAAGTGACTAAGCCAGGAGGCTTTGGCCTAGACAAGACTCAAGCTTCCTCCTCTCCTGACGATGAAGCAGGAAGAATGGCCACCCACGTGGTTAAGAGTGCACGTTTGGAGGGTGGGATGAGAGTGGGAAGGCTCCTGACTCCTTATCTCTGCATGAAGAAGATAAATGATTTAAACTCCAAAATAAACTGGTTTTTAAGATTTTGCAGTATAGGAACTTAAATTGTTTCTAATCCTTTTAACCCCAGTGGAGAAAAATTTATTAATGGTAATGTAGATCCTTTTATTAGTGTTGGCAAAAGCCAATTTCAGGACTCTATGCACTATTTTTCATCTATCAGAGGCTTGCTCAAATTACATTCTTGTCATGGTCGCTCTGGAGCTCGAGGACAACACAAATGTTGCAGCATGAATTTTCAGTGCTGATCTTGACCGCAGTGAAGTGTCTGTGAAGGCTGAAGGTCAAGGGTTTGATTGATTGGGTGATTAAAAATTCCTTTTAAGACAAATTAGATGTGGCAGATTTGCCACAGGTGAGAAGTACTACAAGGAAACGAATCTCATTAGCAGACAAAACTTCTTGGGTCATTAAAAAGGAAGTTTTATGTTTTACACACACAAACACTCACAGGTACACACTTGTGAAGGACCTACATAGGAAGGCATACTTAGTATTATACAATTTAGATATATGAAGCACATTTTTTTTTTTTTT
>NC_022018.1:40602215-40617683 GCF_000317375.1 Microtus ochrogaster
TAGCTCTTGTAGACCAGGCTGGTCTCGAACTCACAGAGATCCACCTGCCTCTGCCTCCCAAGTGCTGGGATTAAAGGCGTGCGCCACCACCGCCCGGTGAAGCACATTTTTTTTATGTTTATAAACAAACACAAGCACTAGATGAGTATGTTTTTATTTTAATTTAGAGACTGGCACTTACCTTAGTACTTGAGGTTAGCCATTCACTATATTTGTCCTTATATTTGGGGTCTTCCAGGTTATCAGATTTGTGACTAGGCCCTTGGATTTGTGGTCCCTTGTTTAGGAGGAAGTAGTAGGGGAAGGAAGGAAGCCTGTAGACAGGAGAGTTGTAGCATTCACTGGGCTAAGAGGAGGAGGCGGTGTAAGGTGGTGGGCAGAGGCAGTAGTCTGTGAAGAACACGTACATCAATTCAGAATTTTAAAATTAATTTTGCTTTAAAGTTTACATTTGTAGTCTGTAAAGGTGAAAATTCAGAGTGCTGCTGGCTACCTGGGGACTGGTCTGCTTGAGCCCAATTTTCATTCTTTTTTGGGAATTTTATAATAAAATATCTTTAAAAACATCAGTAGAAGCTGGATGGTGGTGATGTACGCCTTTAATCCTAGAACACAAATGGCAGAGGCAGGAGGATCTTTGTGAGTTCAAGGCCAGCATAGTCTCCAGAGAAAGTTCTAGGCCAGCCAAGGCAACACAGAAAAACCGTGTCTTGTGGGGAAAAAAAAATAATAGAGATATCATAGTCTCTTGCTTGCTGTCAAGTAAAAGAATATTTATAAGAGCAGAGAGCTTTCTTCTTTCCTCCCTCCTGTCAGATCTGTATGATAGCCTTAGCCTATGAGCCTGCTTTTGAGATGAATGTTAGCAAGCTATTAGGAAACAAAGTAAGGCAATCAGTGTTCTCCATAGCCACCTTATAGTGTGGAGATATGTGGCTTCTTTGTCTTCACTCCCGGCAGTGGATGTTTACATGAAGAGGTGTTTTCCTGACACGGAAGCCCAGAGCTGAAAGTGGCTCCTCACAGAAAACATACAGCTCAGAGGTGGAGGATCAGTCTTTGACAAGCTTTTCAGTAAAGGGCTGAAGGGAGTCAGAGAGGCAGGCGAGTAAGGCAGGAGCTGGTATCATGGGACTCTCTACTGTGTGCTAGCATATAGTCACAATTTACATGTGTGGGTATGGGTGAAATCCTAAATTAATGTATATTATTGACATGAGCATACATAGCCAAGTCAAGCACCCTAATGCCTCGGTCCCATGGGATTGGTAAGGTCCTTCATTCCCCAGGTCAGACTCAGAGGTCTGAGTATGGATGTTGACAGTCTACGCAGAAAGTGTCAACTATAGCTTCATCCTCCCAGATGATATGCCACCTGAGACTGCTCTTTTAAATAGACCCCCACTGGAACTAGCTGACCTGCCTCCATTCAGCATAAATATGCTGCGTTTCATGGATGTTGGTGCTTCTCCATTATAGTGTATGGCCCACACGATCCTAGCTTTTCTGTACTTCTGCCATTCTTCATTTCCCATTGCCCCAGTCAGGTTAATCTCAAAGCCATGCAGGTCCTGGCACATGTTTGTTAATCCTGGCGTACAGTGATTCTGTCATGGCAGAATAGTATAGTATTAAGTGTGTGTGTGTGTGTGTGTGTGTGTGTGTGTGTGTAGTGTTGTATTTAGTGCATCACACTGTTGTGTCTCTTTCTCACCATTCAACTCTGTCATCCTAAACTGAACCTTTGCATCCATCAAGCATTAGCTCCCTATTTCTTCCCCCACCCGACCCATGGCAGCCACTGTCCTAGTTTCTATCTCTGTGAATGTAACTAATGTTAGTACCTTACCTAAGAGGAATTACACAGCATTTGTCTTTTCATGAGTGGTTCATTTCACTAGGCATAGTGTTTTCAAGGTCATCCATATTGTAGCATGTTTCACTTTCTTGGCTGGTGAATGCTTCATTCTGTATACACAATACATTTTATTTTCTTTGCAATTTCTGATGGACTTTTATTTTGCTTCTGTTTTTGTCTGTTGTAGATAAAATATGACCACCACAGCACATTATGTCCCTGATTTTAGTCCTTGTGTCCATACATTGTAATGTGGAACTGTTGGACCATGTGATAATGTTGTGTTCAATTTTGCAGGCACTTCTGTACTGTTTCCATATGGTGGCTGTCTGATTTTGCAGTCCCACAAGCAAGTCCATAGAGGTTCCAGTCTCCACCCACGAGGTAGGTACTATTGTCCTCAGTATTGGAAAGCAGGAAGGAAGCAGAGAGTAGCTAAATGTCATACAGATGAAGTCAGTTCATATGTGTAGTTCGGATTTGGCACTCACCATCTATACTTCACCACAATGTCCCATGACACACAAGTGTGATAAGGTACAGAGAGTAAGCAGCAGAGTCTGGATTCAGAAGCTGCTGTAGGGGGGATACTGTTAGCCTTTACCCCCTTTATGTAAAAATGCTATTTAAAATAGAGTAATCTTTAAATGTCATTTATGTCATTTATGCCTTTTCTCCAACTCTCTGAATTTATACTTTAAAATGTTTCTTTTATTTAAAATATTATTTTAAAAATGTCAGCAGTGTTTAGTTTTCTTTTTGAGTTTCTTGAGTAAATTTTTTCTTTAAACCTATTGAATAAATATGCATTTATTCTAGTGAATTTTAAAATATAACTCTACTCTATCCCTCTCTGTCAGAAGTTTGCTTTCAAATAAAACTAAACAAAGTATACAAAGTCGATTTAAGCCGGGAAAGCCTGGAGGGGAGCAGTGGTAGACATCTGGGCTTCTTTTTATTCAGATAAAGTGAACTTACAGCTTTTATCCACAGAGGAAAAATAGGAAACATATTCATTTTCCTGCATATATTTTTCTAAGAAAGTGTTGGTTTTCTCTCAGAAGGATGCATGGGGCTGTGTGGCTTTCAAAAATGGAGCCATGCTTAGGGGTGCTGGCCCAGCTCAGCTGGTATGTTCCTGTCACAGGGTCTCCAGTGCCTCACATTGACACTAGGGAGGATACTCGAGGTCTCCCAGAGCTGGTCTCATCAGGTTTGCTTTGTAAGCAGGGAGCTCTGCTGTGCTGTCCTCAGCTCCTCATACAGGCTTGAGAGGAGAGAAAGATGTCCTATCCCAGTGCCTGTGGCTCACATCCTGCTGAGATGCTGCCGAGGCAGAACACTTCCTACTATGCAGGAGGCTGAGTACAATCCCAGAACTAAACAGAGAACCACAAGGAAACAGAGGGATACCAGGGTCTCATCCCCACTCTGCCTGGTTTCACACTATAAAAGCTAGCAGTTTTAACATATGGTGAAGGTATTGGGGACTTGGCTATATTCTCCCTAACTTCTTTCTAATATGTTCTTTAAGTCTGTCTCAGGGTTTTATTGCTGTGAAGAGACACCATGACCACCACAACTCTTATAAAGGAAAACATTTAATTGGGACTGGCTCAGCCGTTTAGTCTGTTATCATTATGGCAGGAAGTATGGTGGCATGCAGGCAGACATATGCAGGAGAAAGAGCTGAGAGTTCTACATCTGGATCCACAAGCATCAGGAAGAAACTGCTACACTGGGTGTGACTTGAGCATCAGAGAACTCAGAGCCCACCCTCAGTGACACAGTTTCTCCAACAAAGCCGCACCTACTCCAACAAGACCACATCACCGAATAATGCCACCCCTATGGGCCAAGCATTCAAACACATGAGTGTATGGGGACCATTCCTATTCAAACCACCACAAGGTTTTACTTAAAAGTTTTGCTATGAATAGTCACAAATATACCTTTTCTCGTGCTATACTCCTTAGCTGAGTTGCTGGGGTATATCCTTACATATGAAGGGAATCTCTTTTATTACTATTTGACTATGGTAGAAAATTACTGGTTGCTATAGCAGAAAGATTTAGTCCACTCCTTAGAGTTGTGCTCCCCAAAGAACAGAAGAAGGGCAGAGATTTGTCTGTCTAGATGTCAGAACAAGTTCTAGTCACCTTCTAGATTTCGTGTTGTATTAGTTAGGGTTCTCTAGAGGACACATACACAGACAGACAGACACACACAGATAAAGGGGATTTATTAGAATGGCTTACAGTCTGTGTTCCAACTAGTTCAACAATGGTTGTCTACCAATGGAAGGTCTGAGAATCCAGTCATCCTTCAGTCCAGGAGGATGATGTTTCTGCTGGTCCTCAGTATACACTGGAATCCTGAAGGAGTAGGCTCTAATGCCAATAAAGGAATTGACTTGCTAGTGAGAGTGAGAGCAAGCAATTCCTTCTTCCATGTCCTCAATATAGATTACCAGCAGAAGGTGTGACCAAGATTAAAGGTGGATTTTCCCACTTGAAAAGATCCAATTAAATGTGTTATCTTCCCACTTCAGAGATCTGAATTAGAAGTGGGTCTTCCCACTTAATGATTTAATTGAGACAAAAAGCTCTCACAGGTGTGCCCAACCATTTGGGCTTTAGTTAATTCCAGATGTAGTCAAGTTGACAACTAAGAGTGCCCATCCCAGGTGCTTACTTATTTGTGTGAACTGAAGACTGATGCCTTTTTGCTGCTGTTTCTGATAGTTCCCGAAGGCTTCTCGTTTAAATGTTCACCTCCTCTGAAGAACACTGTTCCAGCTCTTTCTGCTTCCTGTGTTTGGAAACACACAGCCATGTCACTAAAACAGAAGACCTGGCTTTGTGTGGGAGTGGGCCACAGAGTCTTTGCAGTCTTCGAACACGTGGAGAACAGAAGAGAAGAAGTTGTGCTCCTTGCATCTCTTCTTTTGCTAATGACAATGGCCATGTTGACTGTGACTTTAAGTTACTTAGTAGAAATTTCCTCAGAGTTTGGGGATTGTTTGAAAATTAGTATTTTAAGATCGGCATGGTGGCGCACTCCTATAGAGGCAGAAAAAATATCAGTTCAGAGCCATCTTGGACCACATCGTGAGTCTGTCTCAAAAAATGAAAAAGAAATGAAAGAATGCTTAGGTATACTATTTGATAATCTGTCATTACTTTGTTTCCTGTTATCCTGTGGGAGTGCTGTTCATAGTTGAAGCCACAGAAATACATGACTTACTGTGACCTTCCTACGGTATATGTCTTAGAAATCTGACTGATGGCTAAAAGTGACTGAGTTGCGTAGCTCAGGACAAAACCTTCTCTATCTACTCCAAAACCATTTTTGATGTAGTTAGAGCCGTCAGACATACATTGCGCTATGTGCTGGAAAGCTGATTCCAGCCACTGAAGGTGCCAAAGTACATCCATGCCCTACAACAATGTACTAATTGTGTACCACCAGAACACATGCTCCTGAATATGCTCATGCTTCTCTAGATGATTTATAGCTCTTAATACACTGTAAGTGCTATTCAAAAGAGTGCTACACTGTATTGTTAGGAAAAATAGTAACAATAAATAGTCTTGGTGTATTTAGTACATATGCAGGTTTTTTTTGGTTCTGATTTTTTTGACCAACGTTTATTTGAAGTCCTGGATGGATACTTCATGAACTGGATGTATGTGTTCATATGTGTGCAATATAAATATGTAACTATAAAGTATCTAAATGTTATGTCTGTTTGTATCTTGGTATACCTGTTGATTCAGAGTGATATGAAAATTCTCTTTCATTTTGGCTTATGACGTTTAGTGGGGACGCCTGCTGCTGACACTGTGTGGTCTTTTCAGAGAGGAACATACGTGACATGGCATTCCTGTTTAGGAAATCTTTTAGCAGTGTAGGGACCTGGGAAATGTTTCTTTTAACCTTTATGCAGATTTCTTCCCTTGGTTAATTTCTTAGGTGACAGCTGTGTATAGAGGTGGGAGTGAGACTTAGGCACTGATGGATGTAAGACAGATTATTTAGATAACGCCTGCGACATTTGGTCATCTCCAAAGTATTATAAAATGAGGTTGTGCTCCAGATGTCTCCTGAAGCAGTTGGCATAGCTTTTCTGGGCTGCACTTACTTATTATTCCTGCATCTATCTTTAGTTACTCCTAGATTGTTGACCACCATTGTGGGCTGCTTACTTAGATATGTCACTAAGAAAAGGTTCAAGGTTATAGAAACATGACACTTAATTTTCTGATGTCTTAACTTTGCTATTTATTTATTTATTTATTTATTTATTTATTTATTTATTTATATATATTCTGACTTGGCAGTGGTGGCACAATCCTTTAATCCCAGCACATGGGAGGCAGAGGTAGGCGGATCCCTGTGAGTTCCACAACATAGAGAACACACAGTTACACAGAGAAACTCTGTCTCTACAGAAAACAAGACAAAACACGACAAAACAAAAAACAATTCTAGAAATTCGAAATGAAAAGAGCAGCAAGGTACCAGCAAATACTCTTTAAAACCTAGCCTGTTGTTTCTTGGAGATGTTCTGCCAGCCCCTCTTCTTCTACAGCAAGCGTCTGGGTCTTCCTTTTCTTTTAGCCCCCTCCTCTTCCTGTTCTTCCTCCCACTTCCCTTTGCCTCTTTCTCCTTGGTTTTTGAGATAGATAGAGGTTTACCATGCCGATCTGACTGGCCCAGAACTTGCTATGTAGACCATCCTGGCCTCAAACTTTTGATGATATACGCTTCCTCCTCAGATATCATCACGGTTAGGATTAAGCTGGAGATGTCAGGTTTACCTTGCCAGCCACTGGGACTTTCAAAGACATTATCATTTCTACAGGAGTCAGTTCTGAACTCATCAAATCTACCATAGGATAGGACTTGTAAATGCTATATGATCTGAGTGTCTTTTTCTTGATGGGACTGCAATGTTTTGGATTTTGTGGTTTTGAATATTTTATATACAAACAGTGAAATAATTGGCATACAGTTCATATTGTCATACAAATGTATATGTACCTATAAACACAGGCTGAATGTACAGTATTTTTTGTTCACTTACATTCTGACTGTTGTCTGTCAGGAGGCCAGTTGTGGAATTTTACACTTCCAGTGCCATGTTTGTATAGAAAAGTTATAAATTTTGTAGCATTTTTGACTTTGAAATGTAAGGTTTCTCATGCTGTATTAGATAGGACGGGTGATGCAGAGGTGACCAATGTGAAATAAATTTGTTATTTGTCAGATGAACAAATATTCCAGTTTAGTTGATAGACCCACAAAAACAAAGGTAGTGTTAGGAGGTTTCCATGGATGTGTCCTTCATGTGAGGTGTTCAGCTGAGCAAACAGCTGGATTCCACTATGTCTCCTGCCCTAGGAGACAAAGGAGCATTATCAGTGTCCCAGACCATGAGTCAGCCTTGGGAGCTGAAGAATTTGTAGGTATCAGAACTCACTCCTTCTATGGTCGCCGGAGGCCCCTGGGGATTGATGGTAACCTGCTCAGCTGTCAGTGGACAGAGCTGCTGTAAGTTCAGGTTTGGAATTCATGGAGGTTTACATTTCAGAGGGCTTTTGTTGCATATTTGTCCCTTTGTCCATGGTTTGATGGAAGAACTTACTTTATGCAGAGTGTAACCCCTAAACCACGTCCAGGGTGTCACACTTTCTGTGTCTGCATTTCTTCCCTGGGACAGCTCACAGGCGATCCAGTTACTCCTACTCTGGACTATCCGACAGCATCACCTTTCTCTGCCTGTCTAACACTCAGACTCTGCTGTCTTCAGTGAACAACAGGCATTGTGGCTGCATGGACTAGAAGCTGCTTCGTGAACCCATAAATGATGCCAGGTGCCATGCACTTTGAGGCTTTGGTGCTGGAACCCTGCCTAGGCAGAATGCAGAAAGGCTCCCCCAGTGTATGTGTTACAGCTCTGAGGGGAAAGGCTCCTCCATGGCATGTATTACAGCTCTGAGGGTAAAGGCTCCCCCCAATGCATATGTTACAGCTCTGAGGGTAAAGGCTCCTCCCAATGCATATGTTACAGCTCTGAGGGGAAAGGCTTCCCTAGTTCATGTGTTACAGCTCTGAGGGGAAAGGCGTCCCTAGTTCATGTGTTACTGTTAGGATTCCAACATTATTCTAAACCTCCATCTCCCCCACCCTGCTCCCCTGCCCAGCAGCCTACAAACAATCAGGCAAACACCTAACCAGCCCAGGGGTCCTGTGACTGTACATCACTATGTCATGTGTTGCGTGGCTAAGTATGACTCTACGCAAGGCAAGTTTTTCCTTTTAAGTAAGCTAGGCTCTAATTTATGAGTATATCAGAATATCATTAGGAATCATTTCATTGATTTTATCTATCTATCTGTCTTTCTGTCTGTCTGTCTATCTATCCATCCATCCATCTGCGGAGGAAGCCTTTCTGATGATATTTGGCTTTCTGATAATGTTTGGGCTAGGCTCCAGTCTATCAGCAATCATTTCATTGATTCATTCTCTCTTCCTCTCCCTCCCTCTCTCCCTCCCTCTCTCTCTGTCTCTCTGTCTCTGTCTCTCTCTCATCTATCTAATATATCTATCTATGGTCAGTAGTGTTTGGTTTTATCCTAGGTTTCTGGGCCATCCAGATTCTGGTTCCTGGCCATCCAGACAGTGTCAGGCAAGGGCTCCCTCTTGTGGCCTGGTCCTCAAGTTAGAACAGTCTTTGGCCACTCCCACAAGCTCTAAGCCATCATTACCCCAGAACTTCTTGGTAGCAGGACAAGTTGTGGATTGAAGGTTTTGTGGCCGAGTTGGTGTCCAAGTCCTACTACTAGGTACCTTGCTTCCTTACAGAAGATGACTGGTTCAGGCTCCATGTCCTTCATCACTAGGAATCCTCTCTAGGGTAACCCTCCAGGGTTTCAGGAAGCTTCCAGTGCACTAGTTTTCTACATTGCTCCCCAAAGTCCCCCACTTACTGTCATCTTTTGCCATACTTTCCCCCTTGGTCCTCCACCTGATTTCCTCCCCATTCCTATCTGCCCCTAGTCCACCCACAAAATCCACTGTTTCCCCTTCCCTGGGAGATCTATGTATTTCCCCTAGAGCCTCTCTAGGTCTGTGGATTGCAACATGATTATTCTTTACTTAACAGCTAATATCCATTTTTATGTGAGTGAGAACATACCATATTTGTCTTTTTGGGTTCGGGCTGCCTCACACAGGATGATTGAAATTTTTTTCTTCCTTCCTTCCTTCCTTCCTTCCTTCCTTTCTTTCTTTCTTTCTTTCTTTCTTTCTTTTTTTTTTTTTGATTTTTGAGACAGGGTTTCTCTATAGCTTTGGAAGCCTGTCCTAGAACTTGCTCTGTAGACCAGGCTGGCCTTGAACTCACAGAGATCCTCTCATCTTTGCTTCCTGAATATTTGGATTAAAGGAGAGCACCACCATCATTGCCAGCTAACATTTTTTAATTTTTATTTTGTTTTCGTGTTTTTTGAGACAAGGTCTCTTTATGTAGTCCTGGAACTTACTATGCAGACCAGACTGGCCTCAAACTTAGAGATCTCTTTGTCTTGTCTTTCCGAGAGCTGGGGTTAAAGTCATGTGCCAAAATGGAATTTTTATTAAAGTCAAATGGTATAATTCTCATGATAAACTTGACATGAAAAAGGAGGAAGTCAAATATATGGAGAATTTGGAAACTTGATTGTAGCTTTGAAGAACTACTTTAAATGGAAGATGTTGAATAATATGCAATATAGAAATAGGACAGTTCTGCATAAATTAATCTATTTAGTCAGTGCAGTTTCAATTCAGGAAGCAACAGGAATCTTAATGCTTTTTGGGGGGAGAGATTTAAAAGCATGGTATAAGAATCAATTGTGAGAACAATTGTTGGGAATTTAAAAATAGTTAAGCTATGGAGGGCAGCTAAGTTTACTGGTTGCTAGAGAGATTATCAAACTACAGTAATTTAAACATTGGAACCAAATAATTTAAACTTCTTGCTACAGCAGAAGAAACAGGAAAACATGTCTATGGAATAAAATATTGTTCAGGAATACACCTGAAATGGACCTAGAATTAGATTATGATGCTGATTTTCAAATCAATACTTTGAAACATTTTTTTTTCTTCAATGTGTGTGTTTAGGGAGACCATAATAAACTATGGATATTATTTCTAGTTATTTCTTTATATCCAGGTGAATGTCAGAGAAATAAAAGATTTAAGCATAAAAATCATAAGACATAAAACTGTGTAAAAACACAGGTGGTTTTATTTCTAAGTTTGTTATTCTGAAGAGCTTCCCACGAAGCAGGATACAATGCTCCGATGTTGTAATCATTGATAAGTTTAGCATATGACATTTTGGTCTGATTAAGAAAAAGTGTACAACTGTCCTGAAACATTTACAAGTTTGACAATTTTCATAGCATATGCAACAATGGAAGAGCCTCTAGTAACAATGTTAAATAATTCATAAGAATAGTGAGCACAGGTATGCAGGCTCATGGGTAATTAGCTGACAGGTATGCCAGTGAGGCGGTGCCCAGTGAGCAGGGCAGTGGGAAGCTCCCAGCTGCTCATGAGAGTTCCGGCAAGTCAACCTCATATCAGAACGTGAGGTCAGAGCCTTTTTTCTTTCTCCGTTTTAAATGAAACTCACTGCTGTATTCTGAATGTGTCGAGATGTTAGGGCCCAGTAAACCCATGTGGAAATGTGAGTGGACAATTGTTCTTCCTAAGGACTCTTTGCTGAGTGGAGCAGAGCATGCCTTTCTCCAGCGTCTTTCCTGCTGCCGTTGGTCTTTTTTTCCAGAGGCTTGTTGAAACAGAGTCCTGGCAACACTCAGAGCACACCAGCCACTTATCAATGATTGGGAGGGTGGAATGCCCAGAAATACCACCAGATTATGCATCCAAGGCAAGCTGTAATTAAATCCAAAGGAGGATGTGTCATGAAACATAAAGGATATTTTACCAATAGATTTATTTCCTAGATGGCTTTCCTCCACTCTGCCAAAATGTATCACAGGAAACTCTTTTAGGAAAAATGATAAGAAATGACAAAAATGGAGAAGTGGAGAAGGAGGGTCTGGTTTGAAGTGTGTGTGTGTTTCTGCGTGTGTGTTGGGGGAAGCAGGGGACATATACTGACAAGGATTGTTCGTTTATGGTGGAGACAAGCCTAGGACCTTGCTCTTGATAGGCTTGTGTTCTGTCATTGACTCTTACTCCTCCTAACAGAGCAGCCAAGTGTGCCATTACAGGGCTTTTTCTATTCATTTCTGTGCATTGAAACATAAACACTAACTTTAATGTTAGTCAAAAATTTCCACAAAATGATCTTTATTAGCTCTGCTGCTATCCAGTCATCAAGTTTACTTATTATCTTGACTTTGGAATACATGATACTGTTCTTAGCTTCGGACTGGCCCAGTTTTTGACCTTGGTTTATTTAGCTCAGAAAGTTGTATACCTGTTTTTAATCATGAGTGTAGAGGGTGGGTCAAACAGTTTGAAAGGATGGGAAGGAGTTCCTGTTTGGGTTTGACCTTGTTAAAACTGAGGTAGTAATAGTTATCCAGCTTGCTTTGTTTTGCTGCTGCACTTCTGTTTCATGGTGACATATCCATTGTGGTCTTCTGTGAAAACTCACTGTAGACCTGATTGGGGTTGGAATTTAGCATAATTAGTTTTCCTTACATCATAGAGTCCTGTGAATACTCATGGGCTTTGTGATGCAAACATTCATCTACAAACAAAATTGAGGAACATAAAGCTTGACTCTAATGAACTTTCTATATATCTACAGTGTTTAATACTTGTAGGGGATTTTGACAAAAGCAAATAACTTGGGACCATCTTCTGGAAGCAATTCAAATTATGAATAAAGCTTCAGTTTTTCTGAATGTATCTTTAACTCAGAAGTATGGCAGCTTCATAATACATTCATTTATCCCCAGAAATTAAAGCATAACATTTTCAGTAATAATTTCCTCTGGGCTTTGCTTACTATTAATCCATAATAAGTCTTGTAACTTACGTTTCTGTGATGTTTTCTGTTTCAGAAGAATTTTTCATACATTCTCATTTAAGTTTTATGATAATTCTGAGAAATCAGCTGGGAATTGCCTTTATTATCTGAGGCCTTATTGTTTGATATTTGGAGACAATATTGCCAACCTAGGGAAGGCGTTAACAATGGTGTCAAATATTAGAGTAAGAC
This sequence comes from Microtus ochrogaster, assembly GCF_000317375.1. Lineage (NCBI taxonomy): Eukaryota > Metazoa > Chordata > Mammalia > Rodentia > Cricetidae > Microtus > Microtus ochrogaster. The sequence goes on from NC_022018.1 coordinate 40,614,326, forward strand.
AGCAGAAAAAGCAAGGGAATATCAATGTTTCAAGGATGTAGCTTGTGTCTGTAGCCATGAGGGATGTGCTCAGTGAGGAGGGTTTTGAAAATAGGGTTATTCTCAGGATGTGGTAGGAAATGTGGAACTGTCTGTTCTGCCCTCTATTCTATGCTCTTGTTCCCTGAAGAATCATCTCTCAGGTTTTCAAGGCCATTGTTCCAAATATAAATTTCAAGAGGTCCAATTGGGGTTCAAATAAAATATAGTTTGGCTACTTTGCACAAAAAGTACTGAAATAACTACTGGAGACCCGGTGCCAGACAATAGACCCTGTCCCTTCACTTAGGCTCTCAGCTGCTCACCAAGCTGCATGTGTGCTTGTTCCAGAGGAGCCTGGGCCTTCATGAGAGGTGCCATGGGTGAGCATCCTGGACACCTTGTGTCTAGTGGTATACTAGGGCAGTGTACAGAACTGTGCCAAGTGGCTACGATTTGATGATTCTGGAATGGCTATGTGCCTGTTTGAAATGTTTTGGGAAGCAAGGCATGATGATTTATAAAGAGCAATGAATAAGTCACTTTGTTATGGTTTGAATTTGACATGTATCCACAGGCTTATCTTGTGTTTGCTTGTTCTCCCATGAGAATGTTTTGGCAAGCTCTGTAATCTTTAGGAAGTGGCCCTATCTGGGAATCAGGTTAATAGAAGCCTTTAAAGGTTTTAGTTGGTCTCTGTTTCCTGGTCTGCAGTCATGTGAGCACCCCTTGTCCTATGCTCCTGTGTCTATGAGTTAAGCTGGTCTAGCAGACCTTCCCCACCAAGGTGACCTGAAACCCCCAGAAACTCTGAGCTGTAAATAAATCTTTCTTGCATTTGTGTCAGATATTGTGAATGTAGTTTTTACATTTCAAAATAAGCATCCGAGCTTTCTGTACAGGTGACAGTATATTCAAATGTCTTCTGCTTTTGTTATTATAAACGTCTCTTGTCATCAGGTTGGGATCTGCCAGAGTCTTTCAACAGGAGACTGCTGCCAGTTATCTCTGGTTTCCTTGATGCTTCCTCAATTATTGCTGGTTTCTTTGCTCTCTATTCGTCCATGAACATGCACTGGAAAAAGTGATTGCAGGGTCGTTTTATCATTTTATCTGATTCCCAAGTCATTCTCACAGTGTTTATAACACAGACCTGCTTGAATGTCTGTTTAATGTGTGTTTTCCTCATTGATAACTTCATTGATTTTCTCATAGCTAGACATTTAGGTTTTCTTTTTGAAAATGTAGTTTGAGAATTTCTGACAGGAATGTAGTGTTTTGGTCACCCTGCCTCAGCTCCCCCACTCCTCTTCACACCTTCTCGTGTTCTTCTTTAAACTCACTGAGTCCACAGTGCTGCCAGTCATGTTTGTTTGTTTGTTTGTTTATTTATTTATTTATTTATTTATTTATTTATTTTTAAGAACCCTTTTGTAGGTGAAATTGAGCTGTTCTGGCAGGTAGATTTGCCCAGTCCCTAATGGAGTAGTAGGATTCCAGAAGGAGGGGATATCCTAAACAAAGTCCTTCAATGGAGGCAACATGAGGAAGTGCTGAAGAAGAAAAAGATGGGTTCTGGTGTGGTAGGTTTTGTAGTAGGAATGGTAATAGATCAATCTAGAGAAGCAGACGATGGTGAGTGAGTGGCTCCCAAAGTTTGCTGAACATTCAAGTCACATGAATTAAGAAAACAATGTAGATGCTTATCTCCCTTTCTGGGCATCTTCAGCTAATTGGTTTGGAGTGTTTTCTAGAACACTGGGAATTACAAAAATTTCATTGTGTATCAATATGGGGGAATCTTCGAGCCAGTTTGTAAAGAATCTTATGCATCATACTAAGGTATTGGAGTTTATTTATAGAGCAATTTACTGAGTCAGAGGGTCACTGGAAAATTTTATCCAGCAAGTTTTTGAATCAGGAAGATCGTTCTGATTACTTGAGGAAAGCAGGTTAGCGAAGCTAAGTAAGTTGAGAGATGCCATCTTGCAATCTTTCAGCAAAAAGGATGCTGCCAGCAAGCACTGGCAAACATCTGCCTCCTTTACTTCCCGTGTACCTCATAGTTTCAGATCAAAAAAATTGATCATTTATTAGAAATGACTTTCACTGTGGATAATACATACTTTAAAGTAAACTAGTTTTTTTTCTTAAAACAAATGTTAGAACAATGTATGATTATGGCACAGACCTGTAGCATGACAGTCACTTTTGGATACTCACCATCTTCCAGGATGGCAGCTCCGATGGATGTTTTTCAAAGTGGCTTACAAAGTCAAAAGTGAAAGGAACTGCTAGCATACTGTGAGCCTGAGCCCCCATCCTCACATCCTAGGCAATCTCGAGAAAGCTCAAGTTGCACAGCCAGCGATGCTTTATTAACACTTTTCCCCAGTGCTGAGTCTACCTGCAGCACCCTGCCCTTTCTGCCATCGGCACCGTGTGGACCTGGCAAGGTACCCACTGCTGAGCCTACCTGGGTGCTCACCTGCATGGGACTCCTTTCAGCAGAGTGCAGCTTCCATGCCACATTAGTCTGTCACATCACTCAGCCATTGGAGAGCAGGAGCTCTTTTCCTGCAGACTCTTCCTGCAGCTTAGGCAGCAGTGTCCTTGGCAGGTGTCACTGTATGTTATCACAGTGGTTATGAACAAAATGGCCCTCTTGTTTATGAAGGTACCATCTATTTGATAAAAGCTTTCAGTGAATAATTGTTAGAGAATTATTAGAAAAAAGAATAAACCATAAATGGTGAGTATATGCAATATTTGTATTAGGTATTGATGGGCAAATTACTGAGAAAATAATCAGTATCTTAGATATGGAATCAGTAAAAATGTGCTGAAATTTATTAAATGTGTGATAACATTTTTAATGTTCTTCTAGACAAAATGAAAGCATGGGCTTTTGCTAATTAGACTGGCAGAGGTGGAAGAAAAAGCCATGCTTGTGAAGAAGTGGAAAGTTGTTTTTCCTATGCTGTTGATGGTCAGTCTTTGTGCTGGGTTGTTTGGCAGTACGTGGTGACACTATGCAATACACATTTATCTGTGTGACAGTTCTCTACTACCTACCTAACTCTACCACACAGGTCACAGCCCATAGGAGGCTGGTCCACATTGTCTAGTTCAGTAACATTTATTTCTTTAACTTGTCTGTGCAGTGCTTGCTCTGCATCCCTTTCCTCTGGTGTGTAACTCTCTGGAGTTGGGGATTGGTTGTAGCATTGGTATAAGCAAACAGCATCTTGTTTTGGCCCTTGTGTGACTCGGCAGATGAAGCCTAACCCAGGTGGCTGCGGTGGTACTCTTCTGCAGGTTCTTTTTTTTTTTTTTTTTT
>NC_022018.1:40617783-40621066 GCF_000317375.1 Microtus ochrogaster
CTCGAACTCACAGAGATCCGCCTGCCTCTGCCTCCCGAGTGCTGGGATTAAAGGCGTGCGCCACCATCGCCCGGCGTTCTTCTGCAGGTTCTTATGTAGGAGAGTTGGGGTGGACTCTCCCAATATTTCTCCATCAGGGACAGGCTGGATGAGCCTGGAGCTCCTCCTTATCCTTCTTGCCCACCATCTTTGTAGATGCTCTAGTTTCCAGGGCAGTAGGCTTGACCCTGTTGTCCACATGGGACTAAAGCTGTTCACAAAGCAGCAAGTTAGGTACCTCCCTCAGTTACACTTAACAGGCATGTGGGGGTACATAATAGTTGTGCTGTGGGTCACCCCTCTAACCCTGGCAACATTTTAATCTGTTTATTTATATACAGGTAATATTAATTTACTACAGTCTTGTGATGACTTCAGATTCTCTTTAATCAATCCAAGTAAGTTAGTGCAGTTATCTCCCGCTTTCAGCCTAACCCCGCATTAAGGGCATTGCAAACATTAATTATTGAGTTGATTTGTAAAAATCCTGGTTGTGGTTAATCAGCCTAGACTGTTCACAGATGTAACTCTCAGCGGATGCTTCTTAGCTTTAATTCTTTATGATTGTGTGATATCTCAGTTACCAAATTTCAGGAAGTCATGTGTATCTTTTTACTGAATTAACTCTGTTTTCCTAAGATAAATTAATAAGAAAAATAAGAGCAGCTGACATTTTTAATCATTCATTTTTTTTAAAGAACACTCTGCTAATACTGTTATAGAAATTTCACAATTCTGTTTTTAAGAAATCTTCATTGTTAGTTCAGTTTATGAAGAATAGAAATAGAGGAAAGCTGACATTGTAGATTTTAAAGATGATGAGAGAATTTCCTTTGGGCTTACAGTGACCTGGATAACTGAATACCACTCTCTGAGTTTGTTTTTCCTCTTGTTTTTTTTTTTTTCTTATCTGCCTTCCTTAAGTATCTAGACTATATAACTAGGAATTCGGGGGAGGGGGTAGTTAAGCCCCCACTACCATTTCTTTGACTTGAGTCCCTTGGCACTAACAGTGACATGTGCTTTCCTGAAATACATATTGGACACTGGCTCATACTACGGACTCAATAGCTTTGGGGAAGTTTTACCTCTTTCAGAGATCATAATAAGAAATAAAAAAGTCCTTGAAATTCATGATATTCTTTTTGATCACTTTAAAGCACCCACTTTAGTAGATCTTAAGATAACTAAATGAATACTGTCTGTTTTTGCCAAAGGAGATGTCTGATTTTACTGGGTTCTAATACAGGATAGAATTAATAAGTGGCTTCCAGATTCTTTATATTATATTTTCATCCTTTTACTGAACATGAAAAGAATATTTTAATTTTAGCCAGAGACTAGTTTGTCTTCATTCTTACCACTTTTCTGTCCTCAAATTCACCATGGAACATATTTGAAAATGACCACCTAGGACTTACATTGTTTTTTAAACCATTAATTGATTAATTTTCTGCATTCTATTCAGTTTCCCCTCCCTCCCTCCCTCCCTCCCTCTCTTCCCCTCTCTCTTCCTTCCTCCCTCCCTCCCTCTCTCCATCCCTCCTTTCCTCCTTTTGTTTCTCCCTTGCCCTTCCCACCAATCTTCCCTTTCCTTCTCCTCATTCACTCTTCCTTTCTCTTCAGAAAAGGGCAGGCTTCTCATTTATGTCAGCCAGCCAATGGCATATCAAGCTGCAGTAAGGCTAGACATTTCCTCTCCTATTAAGGCTGGTTGAGGCTACCCAGTAGGAGGGAAGGGCTCCAAACACAGGTAACAGTGTGAGGGACAGCCCCTGCTCCCACTGTTAGAAGCCCCATAAGAAGACCAAGCTACACAACTGTAACACGTATTTAGAAGGTCCAGGTCAGTCCCACGCAGGCTCTCTAGCTGGTGAGTCAGTTCCCTGTGAGCCCCTATGAGCCCAGATTAGTTGATTGTGTGGATTTATATTTTTTTTGTGGCGTAGGGCATATGTTCTTTAAGAACAGTCTTCTCCATGAAATTCTGGCATGGAAGATATAAAGCTATAGGAACTTTTCTTCACCCCTCTTAAATAGGACCTTGAGTTTGCGTTTCCGTTTTCAGTGTTCTAGCCATGTGAAATGAATAGCTTGAGAGTGAGGAGGCCCAGGCTCTGGCTGACATCTGCTCCTAGGACTCCCTCAAGACAATGGACTTACATTCTTCCATATTTTCAGTTGATCACCTTGTCTACAGGGTTTTTGAAATATCACTGCACTACTTACCTTAATTATTGTGTCTTTATAGTGAAGTAAAGGAACAAATACGATGGAAATGTATTTTTGTTGTCTTAGCATCTCCTATTTCACCTCTGTTGGCTTTTAAAAATTAAAATAATATTGAAACAGCCTCTTGAATGTTCTAGACTGTCTTTGAAGTAGCCTAGGATGGCCTTGAACTTCTGATCCTCCTTCCTCACCTTCCTATTGTTGGGATTACAGGTGGGTGTCATCATATATGGATGGTGCTGGACATCAAATTTAGTGCAAAAACCATGCGAAGTGAGCATTCTAGCAGCTGAGCCATGTTCATACCCTCTCCGTTGGCTTTTGAATTCTTTTGAGGCATGTTGAGTTAAGAAGAGTCCTTTCCAAGAAGAGCCATTTTGAAGAGCAACCGACTGTAGGGGTGCCCCATCGTCAACTGGAAAATTGTAACACAACCTGTACACCCAAGGCTCAGGGAGCATCACTGAAGTGGGGATGGGAAGATTGTAAGAACTAGAGGACCAGCTCATTTCATGTTATAGTGTCTTCCATATATGACAGAGAGAGCACTCATAAAATATATATGATTGCCTAAACACTTCCACAGTGACATTAGTTGACACATAATGTGGATATGGGAAATCTCATAAGACCCTATAAAGGATGCTTACTTACGGCGCCAAGGTCACCTGATATGGCCACAAGGAATGAAACCAGGCTTGGGTTGGAAGGGCCACAGTAAGACTGAGTCTTCAACAATTTAATTACAGCCGTTTCTTCACCAGACACGGAATGTAATGACAATTTCCAGGATCAATGCAGTTGTAGTTGCCAGGATACAATAATATCTGCAAGTTATACAGAATACAGAAGATTAATGTCTAAGACCAATTTTCCTATCAAACTTCCATGTTTCCTTGACTTCCAGGGGAATATACAGAGAAACACAAAGCAGCCTGCATTATTCAGGGTTCTCTAGAGTCACAGAACTTAGGTAATCTCTCTCTCTCTCTCTCTCTCTCTCTCTCTCTCT
>NC_022018.1:40621166-40643466 GCF_000317375.1 Microtus ochrogaster
CTCTCTCTCTCTTGCTCACACAACACACACACACACACACACACACACACACACACACACACACACACACACACACACACACACTCTATTGGAATGACTTACAGGCTGCAGTCCAGTAATGGCTAGCTAGCATTGAATGTGAAGTCCAATTATCTGAGTTGATCAGACCCATGAGCTGGGTGTCTCAGCTCGTCTTCTGTATGTGCTAGGATCCCCAAAGAAATGGGCTCCCTAGTGAAGAAATGGATGTGCTGGCAAGGCGAGGGCAAGCAGGTAAAGACCGAAGGAACCCTTTCTTCCTCCATTGTCCTTATATAGTCTTCCAGCAGAAGGTAAAGCCCAGATTAAAGGTTGCTTTCCTGCCTTAAGATCTGGAACCGTGGGCTCTAGCCTGAAACACTTGTGCCTCTCCAGGCAGGTAGGCCAGCCAAATCCATGGTTCCCTTCAAGGCTCTAAGCAAAGTATAGCGCTAAAAAAGGGAGAATCAGTCTTCTCCTGTCTTAATTAGGGGTTCCATTGCTTTGATGAAGCACCATGTCCAAAAATTAGGTTGGGGAGGAAAGGGATTATTTGGCTTTCACTTTCATATCACAGTTCATCATTGAAGGAAGCTGGGATAGGAACTCCAGTAGAGCAGGAACCTGGAGTTAGGAGCTGATTCAGAGACCATGGTGAAGGACACTGCTTCCTGGCTTACTCCTCATGGCTTGCTCAGCCTGCTTTTCTTATAGAACCCAGGATCACCGGCCCAGGGATGGCTCCACCCACAGTGGACTGGACTCTCCCCATCAATAGCACAACAGGATCTTATGGGGGCATTTTCTCAATTGAGGTTCCTCCTTTTGTATAACTCTAGATTGCATCAAGTTGACATATAACTGTCCAGCTCATCCTGATAGGCTTTCCAATCTCAAGTATTCATTCTTAAGCACATATACATTTGAGTAATACTAAAGGGACCCAGTAGGATGTATTTATTTATGTATGTGAATACACACAGACATGTAGCAATAATTAAGAAGTCATGAAATTGAATAGGAATGGGTGGAGAATCTGGATGTGAGAGACTGTGGGAAGAAAATGTAAATACTATAATCACCTTTGAAATTCTTGATCAAATAGTAAAATAAATGTTAAAAAGAGAACTATTCATTCAACCTGTTCCAATGTAGCCTGTGGAATTAAAAACCTCGGTTATGAACCTGATTGCCTGTCACGGAGAATTTTACCATTGCACGTTTTCTGAGTTTTGTTCTACTCTGCTCATCTTTCCCTGGACCTATCTCTCAACATGACCATGTATGCCTTCACCAGTCAGCCTTTCCTGTGGAAGGCAGTCCTGGAGCAATTCACCCTCTGAGTGTGTCCTGAGTGAGAACTTTCTTGTCTTGTTCCCTTTCTGATACAGTCCTTCCTCTGATGGGTACTTACCCAGTTCAGAAACTCCTCTGTTTCAGTTATTCTATATTTAGTCCTCTGTAAACATCATTCTAATAGAAAAATGCCCAACTAACAGTCAACTTAGGAACAGTTCATCAGGGTGAGTCTTGTAATTTTAGCCATGCTCTCCTTACTGAGTCTCTCTGTCAGATAAGATTCAGAATTTTGAATGATTGAAATAGGAAGAGAATTTTCCAGTATGTGGGTTGACTGTGCTTATTCCGTGCTATGGTAGATACGCCTTCCAGCTGTCTTTTACATAATGGTTGCGATGCAAAATGTTTGCTGTCCATCTACCAATTGTTAACTCTCTGCCGTCTGTTGTGCCAGTTCTTGACACTGCCTGGCATTTGCATAGACCACACAGGCAAATATTCTTTGGGATTTAATTTGGTTAAGCACTGCCTGGTCGTGTAGATTTTTGTCTTTTTTTATTTATTTTTTATTTTTATCTTTTGAGATTATATTTGCATCACGACTCCTTCCCTTTCCTTCATCCAAACCTTCCCATACACTTCTGTTTGCTTTTATTCAAATTAGTGGCCTCTTTTTCATGAACTGTGTTGAATTATATAAGATATAACCTCCTCCGTTTATAACGTTCCTTGCATGTCTGTTCTCGGGGCTTTTTGGAGTGGTTAACTAATTGACGTGCTTTTCCTAGAGAAGATCATCTCTTCTCTCAGCATTCCTTAGTTGCCCCGTAGTTCTTTCTGTAGTGTTGTGAAGGCCCCTGGGCTTTCTCCCATTTTGTATCTTGGTTTTATTTTATTTATTGAGACATGGGCTTGAACTATTGATCCTCCTGTTTTTGCCTCCAGAGTGCCAGTCAAACACTGTTGTCTGCCACCGTGTTTGACTGGAAGGTGTTTATTGAGCTGTTTCTGCCCTTTTGCCTCAGTGTTATGTATATTATGTACTGAAGTAAGAAGATTCATTTTTTTGTTTGTTTGTTTGTTTGATGGCATGGACATTTACAATAGCTGTGTGCATGAGAGAGACCTTCCTTACATGATAATGGGGCAAATGTCCACTGTGCTTTAATTTCATTCAAACCTTGGAAAGAAAATTATTCATGTTAGGATAAAAAGAGGAATCTTATGAAACATAAAATAATTCATCAGTAGATGGTATTAGCCAAATTTCATAATTCTTTGAATTATTGCAAAGTGTACTTTTCAGTATATATTTTTTATTCTGTCTTGATGGTAGGTATCAGATTTGTGTAGAATATCAGAATATACATACACTTGGCTGTACTATGCTCTAAAGGACTTAAGCGTGGCTGTGGTCGATAGTAACTTGGTGATTCTTGATTTTCCAGCATATTTTTTCAATCTTATTTCTCAGAGATTTATATTTTCAAGCTTATACTTAGGTAAGTTTTGATTAAAAAATTAAATTTTCTCTTATTTTGCTTGGCTGTTTTCATTTTTCTTCACAGAGTTTTTTCCTGACTAAGGGGTTGCAGTTTTAAGGTACTGTGTAGATGGGAGAGTAACCAGAGCTAGAGACCACATCTCTGGGATTTCTCACATGTCTGCCTGGTTGTGCCACTTAGGATTCCCTGGTCACAGGACAGGGCTCAAATTATTGTATTCTGCAAGTGTCTAGTTAGTAATAAGCCTGAAGAGGCCAAGCAGTTTGTAATTATTATTAAGCCTCTGAGTGATTATTTAGAAGTGGCTGTGGGATGGGGTGTTACAAAGAAATCTCTGCTTATAACACCTTTTACTGATTTGTTCACGTTATGTCAGAGAAATTAGAAAGCAAGTAAAAGATCTGATAACTAAGTGATGTGCAGCACGTTGGCTGTGCCTGAGATGTGTGAGATGCAGAAAGGCTTGTATGTGGGACTCACCCATCTTGTGTAAGCCAAATTCCTGGGTGTTGTCCTGGGTGCTTTCATCTGTCTTGCTTTAGCTGGAGCATGCTGTTCCCTCTGGTTCAAAATGATTGAACTGAAGATACATTCAGAATATAAAATAATAAGTGGAAAGGTTGAAGTTTGTTTTTACTTTGTTATTTATCATTTCAAGTTGAGGTTTTCTAGGCTAGAGTGTGTCTAAGCAAGGACTTTCTTGTTAGGCAACCAGCCTTCTTCTGAGGATCTGTGTATGTGGAACAGAGACTAGTATCTTTCTGAATCGTTACCTCTGAGTATGGCTGGTTCTTTCACACACTTTTTTGGGGAAGGTTTGTTTGTTGTTTCTATGCTTTTTTAGCACTTTTTGCTTGTGTTATTTGATTAGTCCCTTGATAACTCAGAGAAGACCCATGTGTCCCTAGCCAGTCCATTCAACCAAAAGTGTGTTCTGTCATTATCTGTACTGACTGTGAATTCTGCTGAGGCTCATCTTGTCCTATAGCACTTACTGTTATCCACATCTCTGTGGGCTTTAGACTCTTCAGACTTGACTCATTGAACAGATGTTAGAGCCTCATCTCTTACCTCTTCAATGAATCTCTTCCAGGCAGTCTCTCTATCTGCCGCATTGCCTCCAGGATACCTAAGAGTCCTTAGGGCTGCCCTGATGTTAGTCACATCTTCTTAGAAATGCACTTTAGGTCTTATTTAAAGCTTTGATGTGAGGTCTGATTATTTAAATAACAGGAGTTTTTATAATGTAACATTTATTTTTGTGCCTTCTTCATTTTGCATAGTTTTGTTTTAGAAAAAGTACCTGGCAGTGTAGAGGAACCTATTTTTATAGGTTTCTTCTGTAAATTATTATGAAGAGCATCTCAGCATGGCTCACACACACTATCAGAAGGAGACCTACCTGGTACTGTCTCTTCTCCAAACTCTTCCTCTAGCTCTTCTGTTTGGTCCTCTCTGTTAGGTCCTCTCTGTTAAAAGTTAAACATGTAAACCTTTTGATGTTTTGGAAACCATCCTAAAACCCAGAAGCTTTAGTCTGTCCTAAAAATGCTTCTATGTATATGTAAACATGCAGGTACAGTATGCCTTTCATAGAGTTACTCATTTATACAAAATATTTGAAGCAACCTATAGATCTTCAGTAGAAAAACAAGTGTCAATAGTTTGGTTCTTTTAGATGGTAAACTGGACCTGTCCTCACTGCTGTGTAACCATAGGATGCCATCATTGCAGATTCTTAATTTAAAAAAGATGCAAGTGGTGTGTTAAGAATGTGTTTGAAAATTAAGTCTGAGGATGTGTGGATGTCCCATATGTATGTATGTGCACATATGAAGCACATGTGGAGGTATAGGGAACAGTGTAAGCTTACCATTTAAATTTCTCTTATTTGAGTTTTATTTCCATACATTGAGTTATATATGAATTATGTGAGATTAATTTATTATGTAGCCTTGGCTGGCCTGGGCCTTTATTTACAGAAAGGCTGGCCTTGAAATCATAGAGATCTCCCTTAATCTGCCTCCAAAGTGCAAGTGGTGTTGTGCCTGACAAGATGAATTTTTAATATACATTTATAAGTACAGAATTAAAATCCAGAAGTCTATAGATGTAGCCCTGGAAAATGGGATAACGCATGTAAAGAGCTTCAACAGTCCTAGTATCTGTGATTTCAGAAAGTGGCTGTGGACATGGTGGTAACGGTGATTGTGATGACAAGATTTTACCCTAAACAAACCCTAGAATCAGAAATTGTGGCTTCCATCCTGCATAGTATGTCAGTAATCTTAAAGAATACAGCCTAAAGTAGGAGATATTTAGTAGTTCTTGTGCACAGTTTTCCTTGGTTCTCTGTAGTATTTTCTTACTGCTCTTAAAGGGAAAATAATTGTAAATCACTTAACATAAAGGAAACTAGTCAGAAAAGCTTTGTTGCCAAGTAGTGAAAAAGAATGCATCTGGCCATGTTGGTAGTCTTGACAGGTAAATCCTGCTTCCAATCCTGGTCATTGCTGCCTATTTATTATGTGCATATCTGATCTATCTGAAAGACAAGGTGTTTTGTATTGATTAGGGTTTGTTGATTTCCCTGATGATCTGAGGACTTATATGACACTAATAGAAGTGAATTTGGCTTGTCAGACCAGTCATCATCCATTAACATTTGCCCTTGAGAACTTAGGTTTCCTAGACACATGTACCCATGCCCTGCAGAGCTACTGACCTGAATTCCTGTTTTTAAACCCATGCCATTGCTTTCAGTGGTTAAACTATTGCAAAGGCTTTGTCTGCTTCTGTTGTGTCTCTCTCTGATCCTCTTTGTGATCTGTTAGACAGTGTAGGCCTGACTGAGACATAATACTTTTCTTAGACCTGGCAATAAGAAGCAAGTTCAGTGCCAGGTGAAGAAGCACAGTTAACACTATACAAGTACTTTCTGTTTCTCCTTCAATGTTGGAAACCTTATGTATGGATGGGCTGTATCTATAATGCTATTAATAGATGTGTTTTTATTCTTTGTGTCTTGTACTCATGTGCTGATGTTATTTTTGACCAGTGTTGACATCTATAATTATTGTAATTAAGTGCACAGCTGTCATTCAGATAGAAACTGTTGAATACTTATTTTGAACAAATAGTTTGAAATTAATGTTTTTTTTAACAACTACTAATTGGTTATAATGTAAACTATTGTCACTGCTGTTAGGTGAAACCAAATTATGTTGAGTTGTTTAGCATATGAAATTTTTTTTTGTTGAGATTGTATAAGTAGTAATGAAATAACTGATAATACTTAGAAAAGAGGAAAGTGAAAAATAACTAATACTTTTCTGTAGTACAACCAGCTTTAAGATCACATTATATCAGAAATGTTTCAGATAACAGATACCTGTACTCACCCGTTTCCTTTTTCTTCTTATGGGCGTTTATTTGACTTTTGTAAAGAAGGGAGAAACAAGAATAGATTTTATTATGGCGACCTTGTGGCTTCAGAGTTGCTGGCTCCATTTGCTTGATGCCTTTTTGGAGACTGGAAGAAGCAGAGAACTACTTCTTTATTCCAGAGTTCTTGTCTGACCTCGTAGAACAACTGCAGAAGTATACAGGTAGTTGATTTGATTTCAGCTGCTTTCCCCTTAACATTTTAGTCTTACCTATGCAACACCATCTTTTCTGTGGTGGGATTAAAATAAATCTGAAGCTAAGATTGCTTTTTTGGTACAAACACTCTGAGAATAGACAATAATCTTAGCTGTAAGTATATTGTTCAGGGTTATAGTACACAGAAAAACACCAGCTCTTCCTTTGGAAGCTCTTCCATTGTGGTCTTATCAATTTAAAATCTTAGGGCCCTCTCATGCCCAAGTAACTGGAAATTGTGGGAGTTTTAAAAAGTTTTTGGGGTGGCATCCACTGTGTTTGTTAATTTAAGTTGTAAGAGCAAGTTAATAGTAAGCTTGAAATAATAGGGCAAACAGTTCATAATTAACATCAGCCTCTGTGTGATTCTTTGGGACTAAACAACTGAGGAACCAGATGGGGCAGAAACTTCAGTGTACAAATCTAGATACTGTAACTGAAGTTTATTGTGTTGTTTTTGAATTGTTTGATTGCTGAGGAAGGAGCAACAGCTGCTAAAAGACATTTGATTATAAATGCTGTTGGATTAATCCAACCTATATATTTTGAAAATGACTTGACATCAAAATTTAAGTCAAAATATATGTTACTTTGGAGAAGATATTTTATTTTTGTTTCCACATGAAATGAGATGCCATGGAGTCATTCTGGGTTAAGAAAAGTAAGTTTTTATCAAGGAAGGTCCCTTAGAAACTCTCTGTTAGGAGCAGATAGCTCAGATGATCCAACATTTTGTTCCAGTTTTCTCTGAGTTCTACATCCAGAAGAGCTTCAAGACTGCTGGCTGAGACAATCCAGCCTCACAGAATGTTCCAGCCAGAACTTGACCATAATCCTAATTTTTCTTTGGATCCTCATAAGATTACCCGAGCTCCCACTCAGCAGGAAGTGGCCTAGAAAACTATACCCACATTCTCCAAAAATGGATTATGGATGTTTGTCTTTCTTTAGTGTGTTGGTTTCTAGTTATTATGAATAATGATCAGCAAAAGTGCTAATCAAAGGAGATTAGAATCAGGGTCTTGTTTTGAAAAGAAAAAAATGGGGAACAGCTGTTGGATAATGCTTTTGTACACTGTTAAGATTTTTCACTTGTATTGGTTTAATAAAATGCTGATTGACTAATAACCAAGCAGTAAGTATAGGCGGGGCAGCCAGACTAAGAGAATTCTGGAAAGAGGAAAGGCAGAGATGCAGTTACCAGCCAAATGCAGAGGAAACAAGATGAAAATGCCTCACTGATGAAAGGTACCAAGCCATGTGGCTAAACAAAGATAAGAATTATAGGTTAATTTAAGTTATAAGAGCTAGTTAATAATAAGCCTGAGCTAATAGGTCAAACAGTTTGTAATTAATATAAGTCTCTGTGTGCTTCTTTGGGACTCAATCAATGTCTGACAGACCAGGTGGGACAGAAACTTCAGTTTACACCTGTCCCACATGAAGGTATAATCCCTAGATATAATCATAAAACTGACCTTGTAATCTTAATATTCCAAAGAAGGAATTGGAAGATCAGGAATTCAGGCTCATTTTGGCTACACAGTAAATTATAGATCTGTCTGGGCTATAGGAGACTCTAAAAGCAAGCTAACTAAAACAAGAACTTTCCTCCTCAGCTTCCTTGTAACCAGTTGTCACAAAGCTCATTGCATACCCAGCATGAGCTAGCTTTCAATGTAAGAAATGTAAGAAAATGTAAGCCATGTTTTAGAAATAGTACTGGCTTTTTCTGTTATCATGCGCTGTCCTCTTTTTCCACAACTTGTCCCTGGAAAAGATGACCCAAATTTAATATACAAAGGTTAGACATTGATTTGTCTTTACTAGAGCGAGAACTAAAGCAGTGTAACATTCCTGGTTATAAATGGATATTTTTATGTCTAAGACTTATGCAGCATAAATGGAATTTTTAAAACATTAAAATATGTTACATTGAAACTTGGACAGTTTTGCAAACTAGTTATTTTGTAGCTCAAATTCTGCTTCTGTCAGCAGGAATACTAGTTCTAACCATTGAAATAAATCGTCAGTGCAGTTTTAAGTAAGGGTTCACTGGTGAGTGTTATATAAAGGAGAGAATAGGAATGCATGAATTAGATCGGGGCATTGTCCTGCTACCTTTTATCTTAGGAGATCCTGGCTACCCTCTCCTGACGGATTTGATTGCAGTTTGAGCCACAGTTATTGGCATTTTACAGTGCCGGTTTGGGCTTTGTATTTTAGTGATGTTTTTTTAAGGTTCCTTCCTTGTCACTTGTTGCTTGGGCAGACTTTAGTTACCATAGTCTTTCTTGGTGTTTCTTTCTCTTTCCTTAGCATACTAAGTTAATCAGCTTAGGTTGTTTGTCCACTTAACTATTGGGTATAACATTCAGATCCTTTATTATATCCACTTGGTCTCAGATTGTGTTATTATTATCAGCAGCACTTTTTAATAATTTCACTAGTTTTTAACCAACTAATATAAATGTGTCACATTTATGTCATTGTGCAATTTAACATTGCTTGGCTATGTGGAACCCTTGATGGTTGGGCTTCACTGGGATGATATGGCAGGATGAGTTTTTTCATCAGCTAAGGTATGGGTGGCTCAGTTTACTTATGAGGATATTTTGAAGATGATCCTTCAGTGTTTGGAAATGCTGGCTGCACAAAGTCAGTCTGTACAGTGTAGACTGTCTTGCATCTTAAACTAAACCAAATCTTTTCTGGATTTCATTCCCTTTTCTTTAAGATGATCAAATTTGCCTTCTGATTTTCTTGTTGATTATGTAAGTTAGGATCTCATGTAGACCAGGCTGATTTCAAACTCAGTAGGCTACTGAGCATCATGGCTTTGAATTCATGATTCTCCTCTCTGTATCCTCCAACTGTTTGAATTACTGGTCTATGTACCATGCTTGGTTTATCATAGGATCTTTTGTTTTTTAATTGCTTATGAATTTCTTACATTTTGATCAAATCCACACATTTTTCTTCCTTTTAAATTACCTGATATGCCTCCTCCCACTTTTCTCTCTCAACTTCATGTTGTCTTTCTTTTTAAATAATTTTGAGAATTTCATACAGGGATTTTTTAAATCATAGTTAGCTTCAACCTGTCCCTTTAACTTCTCCCTTGTACCCCACCTCACTTCATATCTTTTTTATAAAAATAATTTAATAGTTCCTCAACTTTCATTTGTGCTGTCCATATACTTCTGGGTTTGGGTGATGTACCTTCCTGTTTATCATAATGCATGAAATATTAGCTGGAACAATAAAAGATAAGAATATAAAGGAATGCATGTAAGAAAAGACACCAAAGTATCATTATTTTCAGAAGATATGATTCTATACATAAAATATACAGAAGTCTGCACCAGAAAATCCCTTCACTTATAGACATATTAGACATAGTTGTTCTCTCTCCTTTTGCCTTTCTTTGAACCACATGAGTAGTTTCTCTGGCTTTGTGAAAAAAACTAGCTGGGGCTGAGACTTCATGTGTCCTTCCCCTATTCATGCCTGGATGTTGACTGCTTGATCCTGTGCAAGTCTTAGCAGTCATAGCTACTGTGTCTAGTGCCACTGCTGTGTCCAGAAAGTACTGTTTTGCTGAAGTTTTCCACTACTTCTGGCCCTTACAGCCTTTCTGTGCTCTCTTTCATGATGGTCCTGAGCCTTGGTGAGGAAAGAGGTGGTGATGTGACGTGGTTGTGACATGAGCTTCACTGCATTCTTATCTCTGCATCTTGACCCGTGGTGGTTCTGTGTATTATCTGTCATCTACTGTAAAAAGAATATTCTCTGCTAGGGATGAGAGATGGATTATTCTTTGGGTATAAAGATAAGAACTTAAGGAAAAATTTATTCCTGTGTCTATTTAGCAGAATAATAGCATAGATTCCCTTGTAGGACCTAGCCAGCCATGGGTGTTTGGCCCACTTACCAGTATCAGACATAAGTTCTGTCTTGTGGAGTGAACTTTAAGAAGAAAGTGGTTGGTCGCTTCCATAATATTTGTTCTATGATTGCATCACTGAGCTTGTCTTGCAGGGTTGGTCATTATTGTAGCCCACTGGGTTCACCATTGGGTGACACAGTTGATTGTTTTTTCTCCTTCCAGCACTATGAAAGCCAATAGGATAGAGCTCCCCTGTTGGTACCAGTTATTTTGTGGAACAATTGGCAGAGTATTGATGTTATTTCTTGGAAAGCCTGGTAGAATTCTTCACTGAAGCCTGGTTCTGGGACTTTTTAAGATTACTTCTTTTATTGTTATGGGTCTGTTTGCACTACTTACTTCACCTTGGTTTAATGTTGTTAGGTCATCTGCATCTAGAAATTAATATTTTAGATTTTCAATTTTAGTGGAATATAAAATTTTAAAACAATGTTCTTATGATTTTCCGAATTTCCTCAGTGTCTGTTGTAATGTCTTCCTTTTGTCTCTCATTAATTTGGGTCTTTTCTCTTTTTCTTTTGGTGATTCTGACTAGTTTTGTCAATCTTGTGAATATTTGCAAACAACTAACCTTTGTAGTTTTTGTTTCTATTTTATTAATTTTTAGTTTTGATTTTGATTCTCTCTTGAATATTATTTTTCTAAGCCATTCAGGTGCATCTTTTAATTTATTGATTTGAGATCTCCCAAATATTTTGATGTTGGTACTTAGTCCTGTTAACTTTCCTCGCAGTACCACCTTTATTGCGTCTCATAGATTTTGGTATGTTCTATTTTAATTTTTATTGAATTCTAAGAAGTCTTAATAATACTTCTTGATATCTTGCTTTATCCAGTTATCATTTAGTAGTGTGTTCAGTTTCCATGAGTTTGTGTACTTTCTTTTTTTTCCATTGCTATCCAACTTTATTATTGTGGTCAGGTAGAATGCAAGATGTTATTTCATTTTCCCATATTTATTGAGAATTACTTTGTATCCTAAAACATGGTTGGAGAAAATGGGCTGTTGATTAGACTGTGTATTCTTTAGCATTTGGATGGAATGCTCTATATATGCTTTTTAGGTACTTTGATTTATGGTATCATTCAACTCCAGTGTTTGTCTCATTTGTTTTTTCCAAATGATTTGTCTATTGGTGAGAGTGGGGTATTGACGTCACTATCAGTGTATTGGGAGTTTTCTGTCTAGCAGATTTTTTAAAATATTTATTTATTTATTGTGTATACAGTGTTCTGCCTGCATATGTGCCTGCAGGCCAGAAGAGGGCAGCAGATCTCAACACAGATCTGTAGCCACCATGTGGTTGCTGGGAATTGAACTCAGGACCTTGGAAGAGCAATCAGTACTCTTAACCACTGAGCCATCTCTCCAGCCTCTCTAGTAGATTTTTTTTTAAAAATTGGATCCACCTGTGCTCAGCTTGTGTATGCTGAAAATTGTGATAGCTTCTTAGTGGATTTATTGCTCATTTGATAAGTATAGAGTAATCTTCCTTATCTCTATTTATGTCCTAGGACTGAAACTGAGCATTGTTCTTTTCAGTGTCATCTGAACAATCTGATTGTATTTATTTCATTTCTCTCCAGCCCAGTACAGATGAGATGCTGCAGTTGTTAATGTTTTGACTTTCTCTTACTGGAAAAATTGAGAGAAACTTACAGTACAGTAGTTATGATCTGGCTCCCTGTGTAGGGAAATTGAAAGGAGGTGAAAAAGTAGAGCTATGCTAAAGTATCCTCAAGCTGTACAGCTCCATGGGTTTGTGGATGCCCTGGGATGTGGGTGCCTAAGTGCGGCAGGCACTTTGGGGGATTGGAAGGAGAAGTTCTCCTAGGAGCTATTATCACATGGACCTGTCTGGGAGTGACCCGTGGGAGCAAAACCATTCTGTCTCGTACAAACTCATGCCTCCCTGATGGTCATATGTTTGTTTTTTTTTTTTTTTCGAGACAGGGTTTCTCCATAGCTTTTGGTTCCTGTCCTGGAACTAGCTCTTGTAGACCAGGCTGGCCTCGAACTCCCAGAGATCCACCTGCCTCTGCCTCCCAAGTGCTGGGATTAAAGGCGTGCGCCACCACTGCCTGGCAGGCCATATAAGTTTTACAGGTTAAAAATTTAAACAGTGAAATTATTCCTCTAGTTTCTTTAAGGAATAAAAAATTATTATCTCAAATATTCAGTACATATTTGAAGTGGCCCTTGTTCATTCTAATGGCTGGGACAGTCCTTGCTCAGATCTGAAGTGTGCTATGGTTCTTTGCTGTGTCCTCCCATGCTCTGCTTGTGTCAAGGTATGTGGTCCTCCAAATGGATGAATCTGTTTCAGCGCTCTTAATGTCACAGAGTCACTCTGTTTGATGTGCTGTTTCAGAGCAGATAGCCTGCAGGTCGACATTGGTGTAAGTCTAAAGTGTGATTTGGAAATATCACTGCAGTTGTGTGTAGGAGTGGCCACTGCTGTGGGCTGGTGCCTCGACCTCTGCAGCTGTTTTGATACCATTGCTGTGTAGGAGTGGGTTTGTGGACATAGAAGTGGAAAGTGACCCGATACCTTAAGTCTGGAAACAGGTTGTAGGTGTTTGGCTCTGTGATAGATTTCAAATTCCATTTTCTCATACATGGTGGCTTCTAGCTGCATATTTTTTCCTAATATTTAAATATATATATATTTTAAAATTTATTTTATATTTTAAACACAGTTTCCCCTCCTTCCTCTCCTTCTGTTCCCTCCTCTCACCTCCATTTTACCCCTCACCCCCATCCACTCCTCCTTCATCTCCATTCAGAAGGGATAAGGCCTTCCATGTCAGTCAACAAAGCATGGCATATCAAGGCTGGGCAAGGCATCCCAACAAGAGAATAGGTTCCAAAGAGCCAGCTCAAATGTCAGGGAGAGGTCTTGGTCCCACTGCTAGGGTTCCCATAAAAGACCATTTTGTTACCATTTGAATATACTATAACTCTCTAGTCTGTTGACAGGAGAGGCTGTTGAAAATGTGGTCCAATGTTAGAGCAAGAACCAAATTGCTACCTTCCTACAGGATGATAAGCTCTGCTCTGCTCATCAGTCAGAAACAGAATGGAGCGTGAGCTGACTTGGCCTGGGGAACTGAAATTTATTCTTGATCCAAAATAGTATGATTTGAGTTTCGTAGTTGGATCTGGAGTTTATGCTATGTAACTTCAGCATCTTATGTTCCCCTCCCCGCAAGACTTTCTTGCTATATATGACCCAAGCTGGCCTTGAAATCATGGCATCTTCCTGCCTCAGCTTCCTGAGTGTTGTGATTACAGGTGGAAGTTACCTTGTCCCGCTTCTATGAAATGGTGGACTTGCAGCAGGATGGTGATGTGGGAGTGATTTCTTATTAATAAAGAAACTGCCTAGACCCATTTGATAGGCCAACCCTTAGGTAGGCGGAGAAAACAGAACAGAATGCTGGGAGAAAGAAGCTGAGTCAGTGAGTCGCCATGGTTCTCCCACTCCAGGCAGACGCAGGTTAAGATCATTCCTGGTAAGCCAGCTCGTGAGCTACATGGATATTAGAAATGGGCTAGTCCAGGTGTGAGAGTTAGCCGAGAAAAGGCTAGATGTAATGGGCCAAGCGGTGTTTAAAAGAATACAGTTTTGGTGTAATTATTTCGGGGCATAAGCTAAGCTAGCCATGTGGGTGGCCGGGTGCCGGGGACGCAGCCCCACCGCTCATATTACTACAGGATGGTGACTGAGTGAACTGATTCGTGGGAACCGCATGCTTAGTGACTCAGCTGGAGGTGATGGTCAGGAAATAACTGTCTCTTGTGATGTTAGTGCTTTGCTCTGCTGTAGAGGTGAAAATCTTAGTGCAGGCTATCTTTTGATATTGAAAACTATCAAGGAGTGCTAGGACCACATAGACTGTGAGGCTCATTGGCTTAGGGGCTGTCGGTTTGGGTGCAACTTGAGTCTCTATTGTGTAGTAGTAGGAAGATAGAACTTTTATTCTCTGGAGTTTAGAAGTGAGGCCTTTGTAGCAAGATTGGGGTTAGACAAGGTCATCAGGGTAGAATCCAAGTATTAATCCCAGTGGCTATATAAGAAGCGGGTTCGGAAGAAACTTACTCCAGCCTCCTGTTTCATCATGCTGTGTGATCCCTTGTGTGACTTCAGGACTTTCCCAGCGAGGAGACTGTCATCAGGTTCTGACCTTGAGCTTCTAGGACTGTGAATCAAATAACCTGCTGAGCTTCAGGATTTTGTTACAGCCACGGCACTGGACTCACACAACACACTTGAGTGGGTGTTACCTCCCAATGAGGTAAATTAAATTAAGAGAAGCAGTTTGTTTACAGAGAAAGGTAGCTGAAGCTGGAACTCCTTGATGAGGGGCTTTCCCCATCAGTTCTTACACACAGACACTCACAGACACACAGACACACACTCACATGTGCTTCTGCAGAACAGGGCAATGGCGATGTGCAGAGGAAGAATTTCAACTCAGTGTGTGGACTGTGTGTCTGAGAGCAGCAGACAGTTCAATGCTGTGAAGCGGCGTAGGAAGGAGTTTGAACTTTAAGAACGTCCCTTTTCTTTGTTCTCTGACTTTATCCTGAGATTTTCACATTATATTAATTGTCTCCACAGCTCATATGAAGTTATACTAAAGAATCTGAATTTCAAATAAGTGTCAAAGTCAGAAAATAAGCCTGTAATCTTTCCTAGATAGTTAAAAAGAAAATGGACTTTTTGGTTTTGAAGTATTTTGTCATAGTGAATCTATACCTTTTTTTTCTTTTTTTCTTTTCACTTTCCTTTTTTTCCCAAATGCTTTGTCACCAAAATAACTGGAGAAATCTCATTAAAAGACACCGTGGCGTGCTGGAGATGGCTTCATGGCCTGGTGGTGTGAAACAGTGGCTCTAGACCAGCAGTGCCTTCAGCTCCCAGCCACCCTCTTTCTGATGTCCCAGAAAATCAGCCATCTGTGGAGTCAAGACATGAAGCCAGCTGTTGGGTAGTGTTGACTATACTGGTGGTTTTCACTTGTAATGAAACACAAGGATGCTGAGAAAGAAAGCTTATTCTGAGTTTGAGGGCTGCATAGTAAAAACTTTCTCCTAGCTCTGTGTGTGTTATTCATGTATTCCTGAATAAAGAGTGTTACGTTATTCCTTACTAAGGCCCATGGTACATGTGTGTCAGAAATTCATAATTATCTCCAGCAATAATTTTGTCCTGTATGTGTTCACATTGCTTTTGTCATTGTAGCCTAAAACTATTTTTTGTGTGTGTGTGAAATGGAAGTTTCTGAAGTAAATCTGTCTTTTTTATCAGAGTCTGCACCTCATTTTCACTACGCAAGCTGCTGTCCCAGTGTTCTAGGATTTGAAATCCGTGCCCACAGGTAGGAGTCAGACACCTGAATGCACCATAGTACTTTTGGTACAACCCAGCCCCTAATCTTTATCCTGCTAATATTTTATTGAAGGTTTTCACGCATACAGCTTCATGGTGCATTTCCATAAAGCTCCACCTTCATTCTTCTCTAAACATGTATCATGCATGTTTTTCACCTGCTTTTCCTCTCTCCATCTATAGATCCATCTTTCTTTTCATGAGGGAAGATTTTCAGAGTGAGTTGCTGACTTCCTCCTAAGTGCAGACAACTACCTAACTGGAGCTCATATTCATACATGACTAGGATACACTCACACAAAATCTATATTCAGTGAAATAAACAGATAATAGGTATATCATCCATCACTTTGTGGCAAATATTTGCATCTTTATAATTCAAACCTATCAAGGTTTTAACACCATCGTCAATGTTAAGAAGTGCTCTCTGTCCCCTTTCCGGTCACTCATTACCAGTGTTTGCCAGAGGAGTGTATTGTTCTGTTTTTATTTCCCACCAAAGATCAGTTTTCTCTCTTATGTTAATTATGTAAAGCGGATGACACGTATCTATTGTCTGTGACTCTCATGTGATTGCACAAAATAGCCACAGGTTCTTTTAATGGTTAACCGTTGTCGATAGGAAAAGCTTAATGTTTCTAATAGCTTATAGTTTTTATTTTCATGATACCTAAATTTTAATTGACCTCAGAATCTTTACTGAGGGTTTTTAAAGTAGTGACGACTGCCCACTCTCTCAGTACCTGTTCAGGAACGTGGGTAAAATCCTGCTTACAGATGCTGCTGCTGCTGGTGGCGGCTTTGGGAGCAGCTACTGCTCTACACAGAATAATTTTTAAGCGTTGTACAAAATAGTATATTTAAATTTCCTGGTGGAGCATAGCTGTAGTGTAAAATGACTTTTCTGATGCAGTTCTTTGGAAACAATTTCCGCATGTGTCGTATTCTCTGTGGCCTCTTCTGCTCATGGGAACTAAGAACTTAAGGTGTTAGTGTTATTTGCTTTTAAGTCATTTTATATGCCATTTCCTCATGTGAGAGTCTGCTTACAGTTGCCTTAATGCAGGAAAAATAGATGGTTCTTTCATTTTTTTGTTTCCTTTCCCTTTTTCTTCCTTTGTCTCATTTTTTTTTACTATTTAAACCCAAAGCTAAAATTTTTTTCTTATATACATATATCATCATAAACTTCATTGTGAGTGTTTTCTGTCTTGTCTGCTTCCTCCCTCTCTCTCTGTCTCTGCAAAACTCAAAGGATAAAAAAGTTTAGAGTAAAACACAAGTTTCTCTACCTCCTTTTCCTAGCCACCTTTTCCCTACCTGTGAGGCATCTACTGTGAACAGTGTCTTGGTGTCCACTCAGTGTGCATCATGCAAGCCTTCTGTATTTGTATTTGCCCACTCTTCAGAATTAATTGTACCTAATATCAGGACTTGAGATAGTGCACTAACTGCCTGACATGTGGAGCAGGGAAATGAGGATAGGCTGATCTGCATGCCTGCCGCTGCTGTGGCTGAACCAGGCACTGTTCTTCCTTCACATTTCAACTGGCACTGAAACAGGGAATGTTTGCTTGGTCTGTTTGGTATCATATTTTGGCCACTGGTAATGGTTTTTATTATTGATTTTACTTTTTAAAATGGCTGCCAACCATTGTTCTGAAGTTCTTTCTAGAACCTCTGAGTATAGGAAGTTTTGAGATGCAACTGAGAAATAACACATGTTAGAAGCTTCATTTAGGTATTGATTGTGAAATTACTGATGATGCAATATATTAACCATATAAAGGGCATTTAAACAGAATCACATAGAATGTTATGTATTGATCAGGTGACAACAACATGATTGAAAGCTTCCAGGAAATCAACCCTGTATTTTCTCTGTGTGCACATCGCTTCTTTCTTTGCTATATCTGTAGTCACAGTGGCTTTGTAGGATAACATTAACTATCATAAGTTAGCAGTATTTTCTGTATATTGGTAATTAAAACTCCTTCAAATATTACTTGTCCTTAAAACACCAGTGAGCTCATAGAGCAATATAAGAGTATTTTACATGGAGAAAAGAATATATGGGAATGGGTGAGGCTGTTGCTGTCTTTCTACTATGTTCAAGCTTATACTGAACATAGCATATACTGTGTGCATTATAATGATCTTTGTATTATTAATTTAAAAGTGATGTTTGATTCTGTGCTTGCAATTGACTTCCTACACTGACTGGGATTGCCTTTTCTCACCACTGTCTCTTGACATCTGCTAAGGAGAATAGATGGTGACATGTAAAGGTAATTGTGAGGTGAGTGGATGTTATGGGTTCTTAACAGAGTTATTTCTTTTGACTTGAAAAAACTGAAGCACAATTAATAAAAACTCAGAGAGAGAAACTGGGGTTCACCCTGAAGATCAGAAAGGCAAAACAGCCAGCCACTGGCTCTTCCTTGACCTCAGTCCAAAATGGCAGTCCTGTCTCTAGGAATCTCAGAATGAGACTGAGACTGAGAACTGTCTCCTCCTGTCTTATAATCCTCTCTAGTTCTGGAATTAAAAGCGTGTACCACTGGGATTAAAGGCACGCACTACCCAGTTTCTATGGCAACTAGTGTGGCTACTGGGATTAAAGGTGTGTATTATCACCTGTAAGGTTGATCAGTGGGGTTGATTAACTCTCTGATCTTCAGTCAAGCTTTATTTATTAAAAAAATAAAAAAACTGAAGTGCCACTAGAAAAAAGCATTCCTTTTTAATATCTTATTTACGTTATCCTCAAGTATCTGATAGTTCTTATTTATTTATTCGGTCTCTAAAATTATTTATATATTTACTTATTTTTATTTATTTATTTTTTGGAACAGGGTTTCTTTGTAGCTCTGTAACTCTGGAGCCTGTCCTGGAATGAGCTCTTGTAGACCAGGCTGGCCTCATACTCACAGAGATCCGCCTTCTTCTCCTTCCTAAGTGCTGGGATTAAAGGCATGTGCCACCATCTCCTAGCCCAGACAGACTGTCTTAACTGATATAGTATTTTCATGAGCCATGAACGACAAAGAGGAGAGAGTTCAGTTCCCACGGTCTCCTTCTCTTCCTCCTCATTTCTTGTTATTATTATGTTATTAATGACAGGCTTTTGCTGTGTAACTCAATCTGGTATGGAACTCAAATTTTTCTACCTCAGTTTCTGAGTGCTGAGATTACAGGAACATTTATCCAGTTAAGACAGTTTTTAATGCAGATAAAACTTTATTGGAGATTTGAATCATGTTAATGGGAACATTGCTTCAAGTTTTGAAGAAATCGTACGGAGAACATACTGAATAAAACATGATAGACTGGGTGGGCTATAGCCTGGACAGGGTGGGCTATAGCCTGGACAAACTGACCCAGTGCTTCACTGTAGCATGATTTTGTCTGTGAATGGGGCTTTGTGTAGTTTTCAAGTTTGAAGGAATAAGAAATAAGCCACGGAGCCTTTGGGGGCTGTGCTGCAGTTCCATTTGTAGGGAGGTACTTTGGAACATGTTGGCCTCTGCTTACCATACTAGTCCTGGCGTCGAGACTAGATGCGCTCATGTGCTTAACTTACTTTGTTCCCTGCTGTTGACTGAGTTTCTGTCCTGCCCAGTTCCTGTAGTCGTTAAGTCCCCAAAAAATCACACAGAGGTCTACATTAGTTATGAATTTATTGGCCCAGTAGCCCAGGCTTCTTATTAACTCTTATAACTTATATTAGCCCATTATTCTTATCTGTGTCAGCCACGTGGCTCAGTACCTTATTTGGCAGGGCAGTCACATCTTGCTTCTTCTGTGGCTGGGTCAGGACTTCAGACCAAGCTTTCCTCTTCCCAGAATTCTCCTGTTCTCATTGACCCGCCTCTACTTCCTGTCTGGTTGTCCCGCCTATACTTCTTACCTGACTACTGTCTAATCAGCGTTTATTTAAAATATAATTGACAGAATATAGACCATTGTTTCACACTACTCTGCCAGACCTAGCAGCCTGGGATTTTATATGCAGTGAACTTATTTGGAAAATCATAGATAAAAATCAGCTTATTTAGAATATTTAAGAGAAAAATTTAACCCAGAGGGCATTTTTTTTCTGCTTAGCAGTAATATTTCTAATTCCTTAAAATAGTTTTTTAATATGCAATTAATGAGCTGACTTGAAACAAATTTTAATTTTATTTGCCATTAACATTTTGCTTACTAAATAATTTTTGGGTGAAAATCTTCTCTTTCATTAGCTGAACATTTAAAATTTAAAACTGTTATGTGTGTATGCATTACTAATATTATTATGAAGCTTGTTTAAATACTCAAGTTTGTGGATATTGCACTTTCTCCTCAAATGTGAACTATATAGAACTATAGTCCAGTTAAACTTTTTTTTTTTTGTAGAAAATAAGGAAGAAAGAAACTGATAAATAAATGTTGAAATTAGCCAGCAGTTTGCTATTTCACTTGGGTTTCTTGAGATAGTGAGGAACATGTACTATTTTTGTTTTGCTCGTTGTTTATATCAGTGTACATACATATGCGTGTGTGTTGTGTACCTTGTGCATGGTGAGTTTCCTCTGGCATATTTAGGAAAGCATGCATTCTAGTAGATTCTGATAACATGAACTTTGTCTTACATGACACTTTGAGAAGTAAAAAATAGCAAGAGTGACTGGGAGTCACATCGCTTCCAAATGCGATAGTGTCCTATGCCACTTATTAACCAGCGTTCAAGTTAACTTGTAGGATCTGCAGTCAATCCCTCATGCATTCATTTAATTACATATCTTAACCTTTGGGCTTAAGATATCCACACTGATTCCTCTTGGAACTTGCGTTTAAGGGTGGAAAAAAAGAGAGAAACCTTTCAAAGTGGCGTTATCCCTTCTGCTTCCACCACATGAAACTCTTCTTATGAGTGCTCTTTTGTTTTTGAGTAAGTAAAGATATTCCCAGTTTGAAAAACACTTTCAGAATTCTCATTATTGAAACCGTGGCATTTATTATCAAGGGTTGATATTGGTAGTCACTTTTCAGCTGACTTATACTGATGAAAAGATTCTTTTGAATGGGTATAGGCGATTATGCAGATAGACAATAGTTGTGTTAATACTTGCTTCTCCCCCTTCCTTTCCTCCTTGAGACTTAATGTTTTAATAAGACATTATCTACACAAAAGGCCACCATTACAAAAGACAGAAGTGCCAAGGGATTTCTCAGGCTTCTGATCCATATGCCCTGGGCTTGTCTTTCACATGGATATCTGCTTTCTGTAGCTGTCAAGTTCATGCATAATTATCTTGACAAATGACATTCTCATTAATATTGTAATGAACCTTTGGCAACCAGTGGAAGCCATGTGCCCCAAGCAGCAATGCCCAGTTTCAGTTTCTTGCTAATGGTTATAAACCCTGCCTTAAATATGCTTTGAAGTCAGTGATAGGTAAATAAATCACTATTTGAGCTAAAAATTACTTAGATTTATGCACACAAGCCAAGAGCACTGATGTGTGATAAGGGGCGGCTGGTGTTTACCAGCTAGAGACCCTTATGAGTGTGGGACCTGCAGTTGCCTGTTTTGAGAG
This sequence comes from Microtus ochrogaster, assembly GCF_000317375.1. Taxonomy (NCBI): domain Eukaryota; kingdom Metazoa; phylum Chordata; class Mammalia; order Rodentia; family Cricetidae; genus Microtus; species Microtus ochrogaster. Next base: position 40,642,558 of record NC_022018.1, read on the forward strand.
CTTCTCCGTTGTCTCATATACAATCTGGAGTTTATCAGGAGAACACATGGTGATGAATTATTACAGAAGAGTTGATTTGCTAGATGATTGTCAAGAATATTGAACTACCCCATGTAGAAGCAAGGTTAACCAGAGGCTGCAACCATGTCTAGGACTCAGGTGCACTAGATTCTGTGAAAAATATACCTGTCTAATAGACAATGTAAGTAGGAGGTGTGTGTATGTGTGTGTGTGGGTGCTGTCCATACCACTCCTTGTGTATTGATATGTCCTTTTAAGCAGTTCATGGTTTTTCAAGTTGATGGTTTCAAAGTACATGTCTGTTGATCATTTGTCATATGAGTGATCCTACTTAATTTGTTTCATATTGAGCTCATGGAAACCATTCTGTGAGCACTGTGGAGTGAGTGTTGTTCATTCATTTGTTCAGTCATTAATTTTGAAGAAATTCTTTCGTGTTTTGCAGGCATGTATGCCTGTGTACTGTGTGCGTTCAGTGCCCTCAGATGCCAGAAGATAACCTGGAAGTACAGTTAGAGAGGGTCATGAGCCACACATATGCTGGAGATCAAAGCTGGCCCCACAGAAAAGGCAGACTGCTCTTAACTTTTGAGCGTTTCTTTTGCTCCCCCATTTTAATTTTTTTTTTTTTTTTGGTATTTGTCATAGTTGACCAAGTTTCAGCTGTGCGTTTGACTTTTTTTTTTTTTTTTAGGTTCTTTGGTTCAAAAAACAATAAGCATTTTTGTAATGTCATCTACTTACTTTCTTTAAAAGTGAAGTGAATTCAGCTGGGCGGTGGTGGTGCACGTCTTTAATCTCAGCACTCAGGAGGCAGAGGCAGGGGGATCTCTGTGGGTTAAGGCCAGCCTGGTCTACAAGAGCTAGTTCCAGGACAGGCTCCAAAGC
>NC_022018.1:40643566-40676382 GCF_000317375.1 Microtus ochrogaster
AAGTGCAGTGAATTCTAGAACTGATTCTCTAAATCTACCATGTGCTCCAGCCATCAGTGTGTTTTAGTTTTTCAGTTGTATTGTTATTGATAATTTATATCTTGTTAGGGTTTCTGTTGCTGTGATAAAATAAACATCATGAGCAAAGCATCTTGGGTAGGAAAGGGTTTATTTCATCTTACAGCTCACACTCCATCACTGAGGGAGTTAGGGCAGGAACTGATGCAGAAGCCATACAGGATGGAGCTTTGTTTGCTCTTCATGGATTGCTCAGCCTGCTTCCTTATACAATACAGGATAAACAGCCTATGTAGGGGTTGCATCACCCACAGTTGGCTAGACCTTCTCCCATGAATCATTAATCAAGAAAATGCCTCAGAGGCAGGTTCCCAGATAATTGTGATGGTGGTATTTTCACAGTTGAGGTTCCTTCTTCTTAAATTACTAGCTGGTATCAGGTTGACCAAGAACCAGGCAGCATAGACAAGATGAGATGAAACTATTTTGTCTATTAGTTTTTGTTATTAATTAAAGTCATAATACATCTTTTAACATTTTACTGAATCATTAGAATTAATTAAAATGCTATTAATGTAAAGACAACCTTCTGGAATTATTCTCCAGTGTATTGGTGCTGGGTAGTAAGCTAGGTGCATGCTATGGGAAGCATTCCAAGAGGAAGGAAGAAAAGTAGCTCGGGACTGGTCTAGAAAGTTTTGACTTAGTAGTATTGGGACTGTAACAGTTTTCCCAGTAGAGAAGTGATGTGGGCACATGTAAACGTTTAGAAGGCCCTCATGTTTTCCCCACTGTTAAAGTAAAAAGATTAAAGCTGAGAGAAGGGGTTCATTGGGGCCTGACTGACATCAAGCAGTGGACTTAGGACCAAGGCTACTTGAGCCGAAGGCCTCTTATTTGTAATTCTCAGGTCTGTCTGAGAAAGGCCCTGAAGAAATATAGATTCCAAAACGTACTTGTGTACAAAATTTGAACTGATTTGACTTAGGAATTTTAGTGTTAAATGGGTCATTGCAGTTTTTGCTCTTCTCTCTGTGTGTACCTCTCTCTCCCCCTCTGACTTTGAATTTAATTTCACTATTAGAATGTCGAAGGAGTTGGCAAACTGGAAGCAGTGATAAGGCAACTGGAAAGATCTGTTAGCAGCAGCACAGAGAATGTGGTTTTACAAACGGGCTCTGAGATGTCTTCAGAACAGCATGCTGCAGTGAGACAAGTGAGCGTGGGCAAACTGTGGAATTGGTACCCTGTCAGTGACTCCTGAGAACAATGAAAACAGGAGAGGGTTATATAGCTGGTAGGTAGAGAGGTTGGCTGATTAGTAGGGCTGGGAAGTGAAGAACTGGTCCTGTCCGGTGAGTGGAGGTGAGGAAGGAGTATCCTGGAGGAGCTGAGTATAGGATTATGCCAGTGCAGCAGGTGTGACACAGGAAACCCACGTCAAGATTTCTGAAAGGAGTGTGGCATATTTAGATTTCCTTATTTACAGATGAAGCCATAGGCAGCTGGAATGCATATTTGCATATCATTAGTGGCGCTCTGTAGGAGCTCAGGGAGCTCACCTGGGCCTGGGGAAGTCAAAGTAGATCTTTGGCAGTTCTACAGTCTTTTCTGCTTACTGTGCAAAGTGATGTCTTGGTATTTGAGTTCTCAACAGTGAAACATCTTTATAAGACAGCCTAGTGGGCAAGAAATCCTGAATCTCCTGAAGAACAGGTCTGCACAGATCAAAAGCAAAATGAAATGATAGTCTTGCTACAGATTCCTCTTATTCCCAGGCTTTCTGAAAGAACTCAGCCTTCTTTGTGCTGCTTGTGCTATTACTGGTGCTCCACCCAATGAGGCAATCTTAACAACTGCTGGATTTCTGTGAGTTCAAGGCCAGCCTGGCCTACAAAGCAAGTTGCAAGACAGCCAGAGCTGTTACACATAGAAACCCTGTCTTGAGAAACAGTAACAACAAACAAACAAAAAAGAAAGAAAGAAAAGGAAAAACAACTGTTAGACTCTGACTATGGCCTACTTCCTCACCATGCCCCAGCAGCCCTGCATAAAGAACCTCTTTGCTGACAGGACTGCCTTAGTTTTATCCAAGTTTTAATGAATCTTTTCCTTACATGCAAGAACTGTTTTCTTCCTTATTAAGAGGCCACATAGCATTTGAGGTTTCACCCATATTAAAGGTTTCTTTTCATGAGTATAACTGTGAAATGTATTTATAGTTGGGCCAGTTTCCTAAAATTTACTTCTTAAGAAGTGGCACTGGGTAACTGCTGTTGTGTTTATGACAGCTAATTTATGACTGAATAGAGAAAATTGGGCAGTTATAATGTTTTCCACGCAAATGTTCTTCTTTTATTCTCGTAAGAAGTAACAGTGTATGTGAACATCATACGCAGTTACCTTGCCAAGGCTGAATTTGCACCAACACTCTTGTTTAATGCAGGCCATGCAGTGTCTAGAACACAACTGGACACTTTCAAAGGTTTTCTTGTATGTTTTGAAAATAAACTTTAAAATATAATACACATTTATTCAGAAAAGTTTAATAGAAGTATAAAATAGAATGAAGAGCCAGTGGCAACTGCTATTAAATTTTTCCCATAGTTCATCTCATGGCTTCTATGTCTAGCATGCAGAATTATAGGTAACCATGGAATTATTACTATTTTTTCCTGGTTTTTCGAGACAGAGTTTCTCATTGTAACAGCTCTGTCTGTCCTGGAACTTGTTCTATAAACCAGGCTGGCCTCAAATGGACAGAGATCCACCTGCCTCTATCTTCTGAGTACTGGGATTAAAGGTGTAAGCTATTACCACCTGGCTACTTGGGACTGGAGAGATGGCCCAGAGGTTAAGAACACAGGCTTAAGAACACAGGATCTTCCAGAGATCCTGAGTTCAATTTCCAGCAATGACAGATCTGGTGTCCTCTTCTGGCATGCAGGCAGAATACTGTGTACATAATAAGCATGTATTTGTATAGGTAAGCTTTTATACACATATGACCTAAATTATCACTACTAAATTATTTCATTTTTAGGATTCTTTTTAAAGTTTGTTATATTTAATGACTACATGATATTTTATTGTGTGGTTCTTCTATAGTTTGTTTAATTATTCTTTTTTCGGGGGGATATTCATACTGTTTTGAACTTTTCTAGTATAAATATCATTAAATAAAACTCTATTTTTAACTCTTGCCTTCATTTTAATATTCCTTATGATAGCCTCCATTACTGTGCCAAAGGGTGTGAACAGTATTAAATTTCATGATAGTGCTGAATTGCTTTCTAGAAAGCTTGTGCCCATAACTCTCTCTCAGGTAATAGAGGAAACTGCCTGCTTAGAGATATTTTGTTATTCATCCTTGTCAGCAGGATGCAAAACATGCTTTCTTGATGTGATCTTTTTTGAGTGAAAATGGAAACAAGTAGAGAAAAATGTATGCATGTATTTTGAAGTAGTCAAATTTTACATTTTTTTTGCCGTATAGACTATATATTATATCTGTCATTATAACATATATCTGATGACTTTTGCCCAGTGGTGACCTTGTGTGGGCTATGGTTACTCACCATTGATCCTTTTCAGCAAGGGAAATCATTATTTTGGTAAGTTCATGAATTGCTTAGATTTTCTAACAAGAATGAAGGAGGTGGAGAGAGGATTGTTGGACCCATTATAAAGTACACATTAGGGCTAGAGAGAAGGCTCAACTCTAAAGGGCATGTACTGTTGTGGAGAACCCAAGTTTGATTCCTAGCACACACATTGAGTGGTTCACAACTGCCTACAACTCCAACTTCAGGGGATCTGACACTGTATTCTGGCTGCCCTTGATGCCTGCATTCATGTTCACATGGATGCGTGTCTATACATAATTAAAAAGTAAGTAAAGTCTAACTAATAAGTCCTCAATAAACTACATTATTTACCATTTTATTGGCTTAAACACTTCGCTAGATTTGTGGTGGTAAAAAAAACTTTGTGTATCATTAATGTGGCCAATATTCTAAAACATCCTATAAAATTAAGGTGTAATTCATGGCTGTAAGCTTGAAGCTTTAAGTTCTTCCTCCTCCTCTTTTTTTTTTTTTTGGTGGCACTGTGTAGCCCAGGAATAACTATATAATGGTACCCTTTTCAACCAATTCTGAACTTTGTATAACAGCATATGCCTGTGGAAGAAAGAAATGTTTTTTTATAGCTTGCCAAGAGTGCTGAGCTGGGTAACTAGCAGCCTAACAGTGTGGCTTTGTGCTAGGATATATAAGGCTGCATGTGAAAATTTGAAATTCTTATCTACTGCAGGGACGAGTTACTGAACAACGTAGATGGGAAGACAGATTACAGTTGAAACTCAGCCAAAAACACTCGAAGCAACCCTGACAAAATAATGCCATGTGCATAAATCAGAGTGCTCCTGGGAATCTCTGAAGCTTCTCTACCATCATAGGTCTAGGGGCAGGTTTCCAGGAAGTTATTCTCACTTGCAATTTTGACTCTGAACTGTACTGCTCAGGTATTTGTGAGGTAGGCTTTTGGTAGACCATGGAGCTCTGTATTCTTGGTGGGACTGCATGAGTCTTGAAGAAAGTAATTGACTTGTGTATTTTAAATTATCTCAAAACAAAAGTTTGAAATTAAAAAAATTGAGTTATTTAAGTTTAAGAACTTAAGTTAGTTCTTGATTTTCAACTTTGATTTCTAGTTACCCTTGTTAATCAGTCCCCGAGGGAGTTCACAACTGCTTTTGTTGAAGTAAAGAATCATCAGTGTTAGAAGATCACTCACTATCTTTCAGCTAACAGGCACTGAATTTGGACATCTATTCCTGGGTATTTATCATTTTATCCGAGAAGTCAATGATCTATCCCACATGATTGCTGTGGCAGTTCTTAGTTTGAAAAGTCTACAATCTTATTAAATTCTATGCATATTCTCTCTCTCTCTCTGTCTCTGTCTCTTTCTCTGTCTCTCTGTCTCTCTGTCTCTCTGTCTCTGTCTCTCTCTCTCTGTCTCTCTCTGTCTCTCTCTCTCTGTCTGTCTCTCTGTCTCTCTGTCTCTCTGTCTCTGTCTCTCTCTCTCTCCCTTTCCTGTCTTGGGGTCAGTCCTCTGTCTTCTGTCAACTTTGTGTCCTTTTTTCAGTAAATTCTCTTCTGGTAGTGTTTATTGTGTGCATGTATTACAGTAGACACTGTCTTTTAGGAGGAATAATCTCTGATGGAAGGATGCAAAGGGTTTTAGATTAAATATCTTGACCAATAAGAGCAGAGAAGGCTTAGCATTCACAAATATAATTTCTGTTCTCTCTTAGCTAGCCTGTGACTTGGTATTGAGTTTATTTTTTATTTTTTAATCACTGAATGAAACTCTTTACTATCTAGAGTAGTAGTAATTTTATTCAGAAAATCTGTATGCGTGAGTCTATGTTGGTGTGTATGTGTTGATGTGGTTGTGTGCATGTGTGCATTTGGGTACACGTGGAAGCCAGACATCAACATTGGATGTCTTTCTCAGACATATTTCATCTTGTTTTTGAGATAAGGCCTCTCACACTTTTCCCCCTTATTTTTCAAGACATGGTCTTTCAGTGAATTTGGAACTTATCAGTTCAGCTAGGTTGAGTGGCTCATGAACCCCTTTCCAATGAATGATGGTTTTACAGATGTTTGCTGATGTGCCCACCATTTTTATGTGGGAATTGGAGACCCAAGCTTTGTCTCTCATACATGCATGGCAGGTACTTTATCAATTGAGCTATCTCCCTAGATCCTATTCAAATGTTTTTCCAAAGGTATAGTTAATGACTTTTTATGATTATGCAAATTATTCCAGGAGGCAGAAGGTACTCTCTCTTTCTCCCTCTGTAAAAGGGAAACAGGACTTTGTAGTTAAGAGGGTAGAGAGCAGAAGGAGAAGTGTGGGTATTTACTGTAATTTTCTCTTATTGCCCACCAGAGGTCTTAGTGTGAGCATGTAGTCTCTTTAATGAATGAGTCCAGCTCTGTGGACTAGTAACTTTCAGGTGATCTATCTAAGGATTCCCTTGGTGTTACAATCTGGTAAAAAATAAAAAATAAAGTTGGTTGTTGCTCATTATGAAGGCTTTTTTTTTCCTACAGAGCAAAGAGTTTAAATGATAGGAGAAGGACACATAGAGATGAGTGACCTAAAAGCACCTTCAGTATTCTTCTGGTTTAGTGCAGTAAACAGAGTCTTTCTCTTAGTGTGTTTTGTTTGTTTTGTTTAGTTAATTCATTAAAATTAATTCACTAAAATTTTGAGACAGGGTCTTACTGTGTAGACTTGTCTTGACTGGAACTTGCTATGGCTAGACCAGGATGGCCCTTAAACTTACAAAAATCCAACTGCCTTTGCCTCCTGACTGCAAGATTAAAGGTGTGCACCACCATACTAGAATCCTATATTTGTTTGGTATAAGAGCATACCACAGACTGAGTAATTTATAATAAAAGGAAACTTGTTTCTCATAGCTCTGGAGTTTGGGGTCAGTGATCAAAGCATGAAGCCACACCTTTCTGTTTCGATCATCTCATGGCAAAGAGAGAGAGAACAGTGTTTGAGCTTTTCCTTGTATGAGAAGCCAACTCCCACCCTAGTTAACTCACTCTTGTGTTCTAGAGGCAGAGCCCTCAAGCTTCACACGTTTTTATACGATTAGACAGCAGTGAAATTTTAACATGGTTCCTGGGAAGGATATTCAAATTACAGCAGCCTGTCAATAGATACTTTCAGTTGTCTTCCTGTGGTGTGGATGTGATAGGAGGGACACATATATGTCACTTGGAAGGTAACGAGCTTGTTTAGATAACAGAAGACACATTTGTTGTTGTCTGCTGAATGAAACTTAACTTGTGCTTTTCCTATGTGCTCCTTCCAGAATTTCTGAGAAGCTTCTATAATGGTCTGTTCAACCTTCATCCGAGCTGCTTATGAACACATATACCTAGTAAGGAAGATCAGTCATGTCTTCAAATGCCATCAGCATCGGGCTTGGGGCTCAAGGCCAGCTGCATCCCAGTTTCCTGCCCAAGGTGCTCCAGGCAGTGTGATAGAGCTGCTGGGAAAATCCTACCCTCAGGATGACCACACCAACCTTACCCAGAAGGTCCTTTCTAAGGTGGGCAGGAACCTGCACAACCAGAAGTACCACCCTCTGTGGCTGCTCAAGGAGCGGGTAAAGGAGCACTTCTACCGGCAGTACATGGGCCGCCCCAGGACCCCTCTGTTCTCCGTCTATGACCAGCTGCCTCCAGTGGTCACCACCTGGCAGAACTTTGATAGCCTGCTAATCCCAGCAGACCACCCCAGCAGGAAGAAGGGGGACAACTATTACCTGAACCGGGTGCATATGCTGAGAGCACACACGTCAGCACACCAGTGGGACTTGCTGCATGCAGGACTTAATGCCTTCCTCGTGGTAGGTGATGTGTACCGGCGTGACCAGATTGACTCCCAGCACTACCCAGTTTTCCACCAGCTGGAGGGTGTCCGGCTCTTCTCCAAGCATGAGGTGAGTCTTTAGATGTGTTTGTGTTGATGTCACTGAAGACTGGTGATCTGCGAAACTCGCAGAGTTGTCCTTGGTCTTCACTTCCATTATTCACTCATCCGTTACTTGTGATGTCTTTTGTGTACACTGGCCTTCCAAGCCACAGTGTGTCTGCTGTGTTGTCTCACATCGCTGCAAACTGTAAACTTCAAAACAAAGTTTTCTTTATCATTTGTCCCTTCCGGTCCCCTTCTCTCAGTACTGACCTTCTTTACACTGGTTTACAACTTATAAGCTGCTAGTGGTTCACATCCAGCCTAATCCAAGCTTAGCAAAGGCGCAACTCTGAAACTGTGCTCAGGCTGTCTGTTTGTATTGGTGGAACTTAGTGCTGGTCTCCTGCTGCTGGAGAGTGATGCTCTCCTGCGTTGAGGGGGTCTATAGGTGTACTTATTGCACCATCAACTATGCTATGTCCATCAGCTCCTTTTCCTTGTCTGACACTGGTAGTGGTGTGTGTCTTCATTGTTAGTGTAGATGTGTGTGTTTGGATGTAGAGTCCTCTTGGTCAGAAGTCTGATATTCAGATCATCTGCAAAAGTTTTCAAATTCATACATCTGTTTGATGCTGTCCTAATGTACTGGGTATATATTTATTTTTCTCTGCAAAGTATGAAAGCCCTACAAAGCTTGAACCTACTTACTAGACAATAATCATAATAAGCATGGTAGCTCAAGCTTGTAGTAATTCAGCACTTGGGATGCAGAGGCAGGCGCTGGGTTGCAGGTTCAAGGCCACTCTGGGCTTCATAGTGAGACACTGTCTTAGGATAAACAAAGTAAAAGTAAAGAAAAATAATTAAAATTGTATCATTACCTTTCTTTCAAATATATTAAAAGACTGTCTCCATCTTTTATTGTAAGAAACAGACAAAACTGTAGTGAGTACAGGTGTTTCTTGTGTGTCTCTAACAACCCCTTCCACACATTCTTCACTGGAAAGGGGTATTAGTAGTATGGTCACCAAACTCCTTCTTGCAAACACAGCTTGATGGGCTCTTAATGTGAAAACAAATAGCATAGAGTCCTTAGACTAACAGATAAATATTTTATTATTCTAGTAAATACATTAGCAGGAAACAACGGAAAGGTACTACCCTTTCCCTATCTGCTTCAGAATAATGTGATCCTTTACAGCTGGGACACAGGTTAACCTTCCTCAAAACAGGCTTCAGTGTTGGGTCTGGGGAGCATAGAGGGCATTCCTAGTATTTGGGATGTGGTTATTTTAGAAAGGATATGGAAGCATTAGGGCACTGAAAGGAAACGGAAAGAGACAAGTCGGAGTCTGGAATACAACCAAGTGGTAGAATGCCACTTTCCATTCACTTGTGATGCCATGCTGTCCATGGCATGACACTGGACAGGTGTTCAGTCTGGCTTACTTTGTTAAAGAACACATTAATGTGTAAGCCTGCGTGTTATGGTAGAGATAGTTGAAGGCTGAGAGACTGACAGTGACATTCTAATGGGGGAAGGGGATTGAGTGATGAAAGGAAGTTAGCATTGAGAAGAATACATAGTTTCCTTTATAAACCCTTTTCTTGGTTTATATTTGTTGTAATCTAGTCCAGTTTTCCAGGCACCATGTGTAGCTACTTTAGTCTAATGTCGTGACTGCTTTCTGGTTTATTGTTTAGTGAATTATGCTCCTGTGTATATAACTGGCTTCTTTTCAGGTTGCAAGGTGCTTCAGTTTTCAATGCTTCATTTACTCCTCGTAATAAAATACCCATGAGGCAGGTCATCTCACTTCTGCACAGAAAATCTGAGGTCTGGAAAGGTCTAATTGGGATTGCACAGTCAGCCAGTGGCAGAACTGGAAGACAGGTCTCCTAAGTGCAGTGCTCTGCTGATTTCCATGGTCCTGCTTGTCAGCGACACCTGTTTACTACTCAGCGCACGTTTGATATAGCAGTGGTGAGCCCTGGAGAGGGGTCGCTTCTGAATTCCTGTCTTCCATTGAAGTTTTGATTCTCAATCTTCTCCACTCTTAACTCAAGGAACATGTTTTTTCTTATTTTTATTTATCCATGAATAAGATTTGAAATTTTTAAAAATATGTGTATATATGTACTTAAAAACAATATATTGTTTTATTTCCCTAATATGTAGTAAGCTTGCATTCATTATATGTACAAGTTATTAGAATTATAGAGTAAAATAAACAGTGATGCTGGATATGGTGTATGGGCCAACAATCCCAGCACTTGGGGGGCTGAGGCAGAAGGATTTTAAGTTTGAGACTAGTGTATGTTGCATAGGGTTGTCCTGTCTCAAGAGGAAAAAGTAGAGAGTAAAATATTGATAATAATAGAAATGAATGAACAATGATAGCATATTAATTTAGCAATTATCGAAAAAGCTTTTTCGTTCTTTGGAGAAAGATAAATAAAAGTAACGTCTGCATCAATTTTGATGGAGTAATTAACATAAGTCTGCTAAAGCTCCGATCCAGAGAAAGGATAGAAAGAGTCACTGAGTAGACCACACTTTATAGAAGTATAGATTTCAATTTAATCTATGCCTTTAGCACCAATGGAGGGAGAAAAGAAAAATGCAGAAAAATGACTAATGTAGAAAAATATCTTAGTTCAACAGAAGTCAGGATGAGAAGAGCGCAAGCCCAGATCATCAGTTTAGTATGAGTTCTAATGGGTGAATATCCCACAGCAACATTGGGTAAGCCTCGCAGGTGCAAAAATGCATGATCAGGGTGCATGTTCAGAGAACCAGAAAACTACAGAGTGTGGAGTGAAGAACGGGAAGGTTTGTTCAGCAGATGCTTCCCCAAAGATGCCAGATGCAGCTGTATTAGAAGAAGAATTTATAGAAAAAAAGATAAGCGTGGATGAAGGCTAAAATAGGTAAGGAGCCTTGTGAATTACACGCTTTCATCTGCCACTGTTATAACCTTGATATATGAAGCAACTCCGATGACTTAAAGGTCGAGTTTGACAAATACTTGGTCATGGTCAAAGATGTTAAGTGATTTCAGTCACACACCTGTCATTATCTAGACAAAATGAATAAAGGTATAGAAGTCAGAAAATATTATCAACAAGCTTGACGTACATTTAAGAATTCTGTGTGCTGTCTCTGTTTGCATACAAATCAATGAATTCAGTATTTATTTTAAAATGTCACAATCATTCCATATTGTTCTAAATAAAAATGAAAAAATAGAAGGCATATCTGTATACAGTTTTGGATATCCCCAAGTCTTTGCAGAAGTACTGAGCCTTAGAATAGCAGAACTAAAACTTGTACACAATGCAGACCAAGTTAGAGAATGAGTTTATAGAGGACTACAGCAGTGCCTGATAAAAGGAGAGCTTCCTAAAGAACCACTCAGAGAGCAATAGTTGGATTACCAAATTTTCTAGTGACACTTTGTCATGACATTTTCATAAGAATGCAAAGATTGAACGCCAGTGATTACCACCATCATAAGAAGAGAATCCATCAGGGGCTCAGGAGGGAGCACAGGTTGTAAAGTACTTGTTGTGTCAGCATGAGAACCCGAGGTCACTCCCCAGTATCAGTGACAGTAGCTTTTTACAAATTCTTAAAGTGGAAGCATGCACTCAAATTCTCAGTGCTGGTGAGGCAGAATAGGCCAGATCCCTGGGGCTCATTAGTTAGCCAGCCTAGCTAAATTCATAAGCCCTAGGCTAATGGGAGATGGTCTCAACAAACAAGGTGACTGGTACCTGAGAGATGCTGTGCTGGGTTATTCTCTGGCCTCCAAGTACATGCACACCAGCATACACAGGTGCACCCCTCTCCACACACAAAGGAGAGGGTCTGTCAGAGGTGTGTCTGCTGATGGGGGTGGGGCATGGCTCTGACTATAAAGACATGACTTGCCAGGGCAGTTGGATTTGAACACAGTCAAACTTTGGATCCATCTATCACATTATAGAAACTAAGAAGAGAGGAACATATGAGGTTATGTCACAGAGAAGTATTAATCCATGTGCTGACCATGGGGAATGGCAGCAAGTCTGCCCAGGATGTGACCTACAGAGTGAAGTTGAAGGGAACCAAATGCAAGTGCTTGAAAATGTTTAAGCAGTGGGATGTGTTCAAGAACCGAAGTTATCATTTTCTACTGTGTTGTCAGTGGACTTGACTTCTTTTGTTGGACGGAGTATAGAGGAATTCATGTGCTCTTAAATGTTTCCTGTGAGTTCTATGTGTGTATTTGTGTGCAGTAGGCCCATGTCTTTGTTCATAACCCATTGGGAAGCTGAGACTATACCTTTGTTATAGTTTTGGAAATGGTACTCAATAGAATGAATGACTCAGTTCAAGAAAATGGCAAGAAAAAATATTAGGAAATGGAACTTAGGGATGAAGGCAGGATTGGCTCACCTGATCCTAATGTATAGATCCTAGCAAGGGAAAACATTTTTAGGAAAAAAGGAAAACAGTGTTTAATGTGGTTGGAAAAGTGAATACTAATGAAACACCTGAAAGTAAGTTCCTTTCTTTATTTAATTTTAAAATGTGATGAGAATATAAACGTTTTATTAAGTCATTATTTTAGAAATGCATAGTGAAACACCAATATGGAAAAAAACAGGGTCTTGGGATTTTTTCCTAATAATATTGGAAGTGACTTTGGCATTTTATGGTGTATGTAAGAGGATTGGTTGTGAATTGTTATTTACTTGGGTATTGTGTGCATCCAAAGTCATCTTTTTGGTGTGTTTACATGTGTTCGAGATTCATCTCCTATAAAATGGAAATACAGAAAACCTTGAGACCGGTCAGTCAAAATGACATTGGCTCAGCCTGTACTGTAAGGTGGCTCCTTCTTTCAGTTGAAGGTAACCATCAATACTTTTTTAAAGGTAGGGCACATTAAAGAAAACAGTATAAATGACACACAATAGAAACCTGAAAGACATTTAGTCTGGAATTCATAGCTTCTCCATTTTCCATGTGATTCGAGGTGTGACTTTTTACCAAACTATTAAAGATTTATGTAGTTTGTTTTATAAAGGAGAAACAAGACATTCATCAATCTCGTCTTATGAGGGAGGTTATGCTAAATTGAAAGGAAACTTTAAAAATTTCACCTTTGTGGATACCAGTCATTTTGTTTTAATGAACAGACATGTGGGAGTGTCATATATCAATCTGTTGATTTCATTGTTTAAGCAATAAAGAAACTGCTTTGGCCCTGATAGGTTAAAACATAGGTGGGTGGAGTAAACAGAACAGAAGGCTGGGAGAAAGAAGCTGAGTCAGGGAGTCGCCATGATTCTCCCACTTCAGGCAGACGCAGGTTAAGATCATTCCTGGTAAGCCAGCTCATGGGCTACACAGATTATAAGAAATGGGCTAGTCCAGGTGTGAGAGTTAGCCAAGAAAAGGCTGGAACTAATGGGTCAAGCAGTGTTTAAAAGAATACAGTTTCCGTGTAATTATTTTGGGTAAAGCTAGCCATGTGGGCGGCCGGGTGCAGGGGACGCAGCCCCGCCGCTCTTATTTCAACAGTGGATACCAGTCATTTTGTTTTAATGAACAGACAAACATTTATTGAATGAAATATTTACAAATTCAATTGAGTAATGTCCCATTCCATTATTGTTTACAAATATTCTATTCTACAAAATTAACTCATGCAAAGAGAAAAAAGCATATGATTATCTCAATAGATGTAGAAAATAATTTTCTATTTAATTATCTCATAGCATTAAAATACATTTAATTACATTGATGACACATGGTAAAAACTTTAGCAATGTATTTGGAACTTTGCAAATGATATCTTTCAGGCACTCTCAGAGGCTGTCATAGGTAATGATGAATCGCTATACATGTTTCTATCAAAATCAGCTTCCATTCAGAGTCATCTGTGGCCCTGATTCAGCTCAGTATTGAATTAGAAAGTCTCCCTACAATAGCAAGAAAGAGAACGTGAAGCCTGGAGAAGTGGCTCAGTGGTTAAGAATGCATACTGCTCTTACAGAGGATCTGCCTTCAATTCCCATCACCCATGTCAAGCAGCTTACAGTCACCTGTAACTTAAGGTTCAGGGGAACCCAATATCTCTGACCTCCTCATGCACTTGTGTTTTATGAACAAACCTATACACAGATACACTCATATGTTGTAGGAGCTGCGGGCCGCTTCCTGCCACCCAGCTCCTGGCCACCCTGCTAGCTCAGTTGGTAGAGCTTGAGACTCTTAATCTCAGGGTCGTGGGTTTGGGTCCCACATTGGGCGCCATTCTGTTGAAGGAGCTGCGGGCTGCTTCTTGCCACCCAGCTCCCGGCCGCCTGGCTAGCTTATGCCCCAAAATAACACATAAATTGTATTAATTAAAACACTGCTTGGCCCATTATATCTAGCCTCTTCTAGGCTAATTCTCACTTATTAATTTAGCCCATTTCTAATAATCTGTGTAGCACCACGAGGTGTGCTGTCTAGCAATTATTTTGAAGGCCACAACCTATACACTACGGTTGACTAGTTGTATCTCTGGACCTGGCCTTGAATTAATGAAGAGAAGTCACTCCTAAGCTTTTCAATCATGGTCGCACTTGGTACCATAGAACTCGAGGTCTGAAACCTGAGTCCAGCACTAAAGTTGTCTGTAATGGCTCTTTCTAGATGTTCCAAGTGAATTTCCACCTGCTAGTTCAGAATTGCACTGCTGTGGAAACCTTGGCAATGCATGGCCCTGATGGGTTAGAACATAGGTGGGTGGAGTAAACAGAACAGAATGCTGGGAGGAAGAAGAAGTGAGCTCAGATGCCAGGTTGCTGCTTTCTGAGGCAGATGCGATGCAGCCAGCTACCAGGTCAGACATGCTGAATCTTTCCCAGTAAGCACACCTCATGGTGCTACACAGATTATTAGAAATGGGCTAAATTAATACATGAGAATTAGCCTAGAAGAGGCTAGATATAATGGGCCAAGCAGTGTTTTAATTAATACAATTTATGTGTTGTTATTTTGGGGCATAAGCTAGCCAGGCGGCCGGGAGCTGGGTGGCAGGAAACGGCCCACAGCTCCTTCAACACTCATACACATGGGGAAAAGAAAGAAATCTTAGAGAAAAGAAGATAGAAACACTGACATAGGAACTGAATATGATATAAGTGATTATCAAAAATTTAATAGAATTTCTAGATTTATTCAGAGTAGGAAGACAATTCAGAAAGGGTATAAGGAAAATGTTGGAATATTTCTCATCACAAGCAATAACAAATGGAAAATATAATAGTGTAAAGATTTTATTCACAATACCAGTTAAAACTTTGAAGTCCTTTACATAAATATTGTACAAGATACTCAAGATAGCATGAATACGGGCTGGAGAGATGGCTTAGAGGTTAAGAGCGTTGCCTCTTCTTCCAAAGGTCCTGAGTTCAATTCCCAGCAACCACATGGTGGCTCACAACCATCTGTAATGGGGTCTGGTGCCCTCTTCTGGCCTGCAGGCATACACACAGACAGAATATTGTATACATAATAAATAAATAAATATTAAAAAAAGATAGCATGAATAAAATGATTAAATGCCATTAGATATATAATAAAAGCAGAAAAGAGAGATATGTCATATGTGAGTACTTTTATCAGTAAGCAAACAATACCATGAAGATGGTAATTCTTCTGTCTTAGTAAATCTGACAATGTCTCCTGGGTATTGGGAAAGAGGACTGGTCATAAAACTCAAGGGCCAGTGTTAAGTATAAAGGGTTTGCTTTATACTTACTTTATAGTACAACATATAATTTATGATTGTAAAGATGATTTACAGCATCAGAGCAGCAGAAGGTTGATAAAATAGGAACTTTTTGTTACTGCGACTTGATGTGCCATGTTTTGGTGATACTCATGGGTGACCTGCCCTTTTCTATAGAAATAGGGGGAGGGGTTTATGTGGTGAACAGATAGGGATCTAAGGGGAAAGACTGGAAGGAAAGGATGGAGGGGAACTTGTAGCTAGGATGTAAAATAAATGAGTAAATAAATAAATTTATTAGAATAGAGACTTTTGAAATAATCATACTTATATTTATGAACTTACAAAATAGCAGTGGAGTTACAAAAACTGGAAGATAATAAATTGTCTTAATTGTTCTGTAACAGTTATCTATGGAATATTGATCTTGGTTTCTCACCGGATACAAATTCATTTCTGGGTGACCTAATCCATTCTGAAATGAAAGTCTTTAAAAACTGTGGGAAAAAATGGAAGGTTATTGTCCTTATCTTGGTGGATTTTAATATCTGAAATGTGAGATTCTTTGTGAGAAGAAAGCTCCAGGAAGGAAAAAGTGTCAAAGTTGATTACATTAATTTTTGCCATAGATGCCTCTGTCCATGATCATTTGTGGACAGACTACGTTGAAGAGACAAAGATAAGCTCTGTCTGGTTGAAATACCTTGCTATATATACACAAATATGTGTGTGTGTGTGTGTGTGTGTGTGTGTGTGTGTGTGTGTCGGTCATATTAAAATGTCTCAGCAAAGGCAAATGTTTCATCTATGAAATAGCCCCAAAACACTGAGTGCTAGTGACTGTGGACCGTGGATCTGCAAGTTGGAAAGTATGAAGACCTGCACCTGAACTACTGCTCCCATGTTCTCTCTTGGGTGTGTCTCATCTACCAACAAGTAGATATTAACTTTCTATAAAATGATTAGAATTTGATGAAAACTGGAACAATGCCAGTTTAGTGAACTAAGTTGAGTTGTATTTATTTGATTCTACACGATCATGGACTTGTAAAATTGGATGTCATAACTTTCTCAGTGTAATGGATAGGAGAAATAGGATTGAGCTACACGTAAAGGAAAGCTACAGAAGCTTTGCTAATATGGTTATATTTCTGTGAAGTTGAAAAAGTGAGCATAATTAGCTAAAATATTACATGTGGACTCAGTTATATGTTGAGATGTTGCAATGCGAAAGAAGAGAATGATAAAGAAAAAAATTATTTTCCATCTGAGGAATGACCCAATGCCTTTAGACTTGGGGGCGAGGGCTTTCCAAATTGTCAGTGCTAATGCTCTTTGTAAGAGAGGTATGGATGGCAAGCACAGAGACAGCTTTCCTTCCTGAAACAGGAAACAATCGCTTTTTCTTATGCATGATTTACTATACTTTAAAAAGTAAAGGGTGGACATCATATTGAACTCTTGATAGAAGAAGCTCATACATGATTGGCCAGCGAACAAGGACCAGCTTGACTAGGAATTATGTAACTGAAAAGCAAATCAGTACCTTTAGTATTGCTGCTGATTGCCAGTGTTCAGTAAATCATAAGAGTCTCAGTCTTTTAGAAGCATGTGCAGCTCCTACCACTCCACAGAGTAGTTTGGTCATTTTTCTATGAAAGTAACAATTTTATGTCCTGTGATTTGACCTTTTTTCTTTAAAAGCTAAAGACTACTCAAATGTCCATTAAGAGGAGAAATCATAAATAAAATGAGACTTATTTGTAAAATGACCTGGGTACATATATATGCAGTGATGAGGCTTTAATCCTGATGTTATCTTGAGTATTCCAACAACTGGAGATGCACTAGACTGCTCTCTCTTTTATGGCTGTTCAGACTATGCCCAGCAGTGAGTGCTGTTACAAAGTGGTTTATGTTCTTTGTCTTATATACAGACACAGATTTTACATTAAAGAACTGCGTGGTATAAGTTTGAAAAAAATTCATGGTTTCTAACCATAAATTAGGGTCACGGAGGCTACAACTGGTGAACCTAAAGAAGCTAAATATGAAGGTGAACCCAAGGAAAAACATATAGTTCTCCTCTTACCTATGGGAAGTAGACAAAATTGCCGGGGAGAAAAGTGGGATCTTGGGAGTGGGGTGGGTTGGGGGTAAGGGGAGATGGGGAGAGAAAAGTGAGAAGGGGAGGATGCGGGGAACATGGGGAAACAGGATGATTGGGATAAAGGAAGGCTGGATAGGGGAGCACGGAAGCACAATTCTTAGTTAAGGGAGCCACCTTAGAGCTGGCAAGAGACTTGACTCTAGAGTGGCTCCCAGGAGCCCATGGTGATGTCCCCAGTTAGTTCCTTGGGCAGATGAGGATAGGGAACCTGAAACGACCCTATCCTATAGCAATACTGACGAATATCTTGCATATCACCATAGAACCTTCATCTGGTGATGGATGGAGATAGAGACAGAGACCCACACTGGAGCACTGGACTGAGCTCCCAAGGTCCCAATGAGGAGCGGAAGGAGGGAGAAGATGAGCAAGGAAGTCAGGACCACGAGGGGTGCACCCACCCACTGAGACAGAGGGGCTGATCTATTGGGAGCTCACCAAGGCCAACTGGACTATGACTGAAAAAGCATGGGATAAAACCGGACTCTCTGAACATGGCGAACAATGAGGGCTGATTAGAAGCCAAGGACAATGGCATGGGGTTTTGATCCTACTTCATGTTCTGGCTTTGTGGGAGCCTAGCCAGTTTGGTTCACCTTCCTAGACATGGACGGAGGGGGGAGGACCTTGGACTTTCCACAGGGCAGGGAACCCTGACTGCTCTTTGGATTGGAGAGGGAGGGGGTGAGGAGTGAGGGGAGGGGGAGAAAGAATGGGAGGAGGGGGAGGGAAATGGGAGGCTGGGAGGAGGGGGAAACTTTTTTTTCCTTTTTCTCAATAAAAAATAAATAAATAAAAAAAGAATAAAAAAGAGGGACCCCTGAAGCCCCATCCCTTTCTTAGAGTCTACTGGCACTTAGTTTATTGGAGGAGTGAGCAGTCATTTTCTTCCATGGTGTAGTCACTAAAAGTTGCCCTTACTCCAGTAAATAACCTCCCACCAATAACATGGCAACTCCAATTAAATTCACATGAATAAGACAAGAAAGAAGGAGCAGGGATTACCAGGAAGAAGATTTCCCAGGAACAGGACTGCTGTAGGAATTGTTACCTACAGTAGCCTTTAAGTTACCAGCCCACATCGGCGTGGCCTCTTATACCATATATGCTGATGTAAAGCACGCATCTGGCCTCTTTTCTGGCTGTAGAAATCGGTTCCTGTTCCCCCATTCCAGCAGAGGATGGTGATTTGTGATCTACCCCTAAATAAATAACCTTTTATTATACTCAAAAAAAAAAAAGAAAAAAATTCATGGGCATGCTAAACAGAGAATCAGGACCATGGTGACCCATCAGGAGGAAGGGGTGAATGTGTCGATAAGCATTACAGTCTTTGCATATTATTATGTATTAGGACTCCTAGGATTGTAGGAGGATTTTGAGGGAAGAAATATGTAGGAACCACTGTTTTGAAGCTTTAAAACTATTGTAAAATTTGGCAAGTTTCATCTATTTGATAGATTCACCTGAGAGTCTGTTGTACAAATCCTGTATCAATGTAGTTTGATTAAAAATATTAGTTAGGCATGGATGCCTGGAGTGGGGCAAAGCTGTTCTCTTTTCCACTGGCCTTGAAGGTGCTCTGTCCAGTTTCACCAGCTGCTGTGCACTATGCAGTTGAGGAGAGATGGGCATCCTGCAGTTTGTGCTTCAGTCAGTGCTGCACAGCCTGCATTTCCTAAGCTTGTCTGCATCCCTCCTGCATGCCTCGAGGGAGGTGCACTCGGACTTTTGTCCATACGTACACACATGCAGTTACTACTTCCAGGTTTTATTTCATTTGAAGAGACTTGCCGTTCTGTCTTCATTAGTTTTAAAAACCACTTATGTGTCCAATTTAAAATTACTATTTGTAATAATGTGTGCATCTGTTTTGTTTCTCATCTTCCTGGTTAGTCCAAGATTATTGATTTCACAGGAAAACTGAAACCAGCACAGCAGTGGAGCAAGTTTCATAAAATTATATTTACTTGTGTTTGTCTTTGATACTTAACTGAAGGCTGGGTTACTTCCTTTCATCAAGTGTTAGAAATAGTATTTTAAATCTGTGCTTGGACCTGACAAATAAATCATTACTTATTTATTTATAAAGATGTGATTACCTTACTCCTTAGAATATTTTTGAAATTCTTACTCTCTTGTAAGGTATAAAACTTTAGGTCTTAATAAATGAAGACCCAATTTATGAGGAAGTTATAAATATTTTAATATAAGCATATAGCTCATTAATATTGATGTAGAAACAAAGAAATGCTTTTATAGGAGAGATATGTGAAGGTACACTAAGAAAGCTTTGATGTAATTTTAACCAGAGCACGCTTATTGAAATGGCACTTCATCAAGATGTCTGTTTTAAGTCCATGTGCCTCTTGCCACCTTTTGAAAAGTGATCATGGCCATTGACAGTTTTCTGCATGTAGGAGCGTGAAGAAGGCATTATTTCTTCAGCTGTACCCCTTGGCTGTCATGATTTCTAGTGGCGTGTACCCTTTATTTGGAGCATAGTAGAGTATATAGCCTTCATTTAAGTACCTCTCTGGCCTCCGGTATAGATTCCTTGCAGGAAGCCACTGCCAATCATTATTATCTCTTCTCCTCCTTTGATACTGTTGCCGTCCTTCCAGATGGTTGGTTCATTAGAGCCCTGCTATCTTGGGCTTCCCCACTGTCTCTCTGACTGCGAGACAAAGGTACTCTCTTTATTTCTGCTTTCAGCCCCAAATCACTTTTCTGTCTTTTAGTGAATGATGGTTATTTATTTTCTAGTGTGTGGTTATTGGGTTTCCTTAATAGCGTCATATGGAGGAGTTTTATTGAGGGCAGTTTAATTTTGCCTTGATAGATCACAGTCACCACATTTCTCTAATCTCTTCTTTAAAAATCTTTTAGGCAGGGCTCCTGTCAAAGACACACTTACTAGAAACAGCTTGTCTTTCATTTTTTTTCCCTTTTACCCAGGTGTTTACTTACTTTTTTCTCTGATAGTGAATTTACTGATCTCAGTAATCCATAGCTCATGCGATTCGGGTAGTACCTATTATTGGAAGACATGGAAGGCTTTGGAGGCACATTTGATTGGACCAGTCTTTTCTATGGCATAGGGCTTTTGCATTGTTGATTTCTGTAAGATTGACTTTTTAGCCCCGTAGCCTGAGACCCATGATACAGCCTTATATAGGAGCTTTTGGCGCTCACTGTTGCATTGTGTAGCTTACTTTCTTGAAATAGCCCCTTGTTTTTCCTTGGTGTCCCCACCAGATTAATGGGTTCCTTGAGGGTGCCAGGCTTATTTGTCTCTCCTTTGTTGACCAGAATCCTGAGCAGAGAGATTGCTACTAGGCACAGAGCCTGGATGTCATTTTCAGTCCAGACTGTCAGTTTGCACTCTGCAAAGGATGGCGACTAACACTTTTAAGTACATGGTGCTTCATGTGTCTACATTTCTGGTCAGACAGACTTAGAGCTGTTTCTTCTTTCAGAGGAGCAAGTGTAGTAAGGGCCCAGCCTTGAGGAAGAAATCATGCAGTAAGTTGATCAGGGAAGATCTATTAGAATTTGATGAAAATAACCCCTTTAGCAATGGCTGTCTTGGAAGCACTGCCTTCAAGAAATATTTTTATGCAAATAACAGAGAGGGACTGGGGGAAACTGCTGGTCTTTGAGGGAGCCATTGGGGGAGCCCAACACCCTGCTTGCCCTCCCTGCAGTGCAGAGCAAAGTGCCCCAGAGGAGTTAGAATTTCCTCTTTGTGACATCACTCCAGCAGCCTCTAGGGACTGCTTCACGTTGTGTCCACTGACAAAAGAAACACGTTTCAAGGACCCAGAAGGTTCTCACAGAGCGGACAATGAAGGATTGCTTGATTTTGAAGAAGTAATACCAAGATGTTTAGATCCATTTTGGGAGACAGGCTATTATTCCTCCAGTAAAATGGGTTTGTATGGAAAAGCCACACCTAGAGAAAAAAACACATTTGCTGTGAATTCTAATTTAAAGTTTCTGGATATAATTAGTATGTAGGTTTCCACAATACTGCTTCTTAGTGCATAGAAGCATATACTGAGTGGTGAGGACTTAGGCTCTGGCACCGGCAATGACATCAAAAGAAATAGTTGAGCTTTCATTTATTCCTCCAAGATGTCAAGAGAATGGCTGCCATTTGCATAGCGCTACTACAGAAGGCCAAGAGGCCTCCTTAGGTTTTATTGAATCCATATAAATGCGGTGACAATGTCTTTTCTACTAGCCTAAGTGAAGAATGAAAGTGACAGAAATATATTCCGTGTTCTCGCACTCTTGCACAGGATATGTCACACTTTGGGGACCACATCTCTTTGTGTGCTACATATTCCTGAATGCCGTGAGCAGGGATGGACTGCCATCATTTCACATATTTAGCTGGGAAGTTGCTAGATGGTAGGTGAGATGCTTTCCCTGTCAACCTCAGGCCACCCTGATAGTGGTGACACTCATATCTCACTGGACTGAGAGTTAAGCACACCCACTAAACACTGATCCTTTGAGACCTGTTAAGTGTTAGTCTTTGTGTAAGTTATCGTTTGTGTTATTTCGGATTTGTGAGTCAGGTTTAAAATTATATTATGCCAGGCAAATATAAAGAACCTTCTTACCAGAAGGATTCTGAGTCAGATGATGAATTTTAAGGGTTTACATTCTCTTGGTTGATTGCTGTGGGATAACCCTTATGTACACTGTGAATATATGTTGTTCTCATTGGTTGATAATAAAAACTGCTTTGGCCTATAGCAAGGCAGGATATAGCTAGGTGGAAAATCCAACCTGAATACAAGGAGAAAGAAAGGCAGGGTTGAGGGAGAAGTGAGTCAGCCTCCCAAGAAGCAAGATGCCAGCAGACCGGTAATTCTACAGCCACATGGCCATAGAATAAAAATAGTTAATTTAAATGTAAGAGCTAGTTAGTAATAAGCCTGAACTATAGGCCAAACATTCTGTAATTAATATTAAACCTCTGAATTTATAAGCAGCTGCAGGATGGGGAAGGACAGAGAAACCTCTGTTTACAGTTGATAATTCTAAATTTTTCATTTTTTGAGGTCACTGACTCCTAAGTAAGGTTAATCCCTTTGATTGAGTTACATTGATTCTTTCCCCTTTCAGGATGTGCTGTGTCTCTTCATGAGGGTCTTGTTTTGGGACTATGTAGAATATGCATTACCTGCTTTGGCAGTAATGATACAAATGATTATTTGAACTCTGGTATATCATTTTAGAATTAGATTGTTAAATACTGATTCTGTCATATGTTACTATATACTATAGGATTTATCAAGTCAGCTACAATAAATTCATCCACAATGAATCAAGTGCACTAGTGGTGATTTATTTTTGAAAGACTCCATCCTTGTTTGAAACCTGCAGTCAACACAGGGTATCATTAAAGATCTGCTGCTAGTTTCACTCAAAGAATTGTGGGAATTCCAGCTTTCCAAATGTGTCTCAAAGCTTAGGAGTTTATTTATGTTGATGGTGGCTCTCCAGAACAGAAGTCAAGGGAGTTCAGGTGTCCTCAGAATTCCTCCACCTTGTCCTTTAGTCTCCTCCCTCCCTCCCTCCCTCCCTCCCTCCCTCTCCTATAATCTTTGTTTTATTGAAAATAGGCTTTTTTCATATAATATGTTCTGATTATGGTTTCCTCTGCCCCAACTTCTCCTAGATCCTTGCCACTTCACCACCCACCCAAATCCACACTGCTTCTTTCTCTCATTAGAATACAAATAGGGATCAAAAATAAAATAAAAACAAATAAACAAGATTGAGACCAAACAAACAGAAGAAAAAGAGCCAAAGAAAAGCATAAAAACACATATAGGTATAGAGACATGTTCACACAAACAGAAATCCCATAAAAGCACAAAACTGAAACCATAATCAGTATGAAAAGGACATCCGTGATTTTTTTTAAAAGGCCCTAATAAAGAATTAGGAGACAGAGAACCTCAAAAAAAAAAATGCCATTGAGTTTAGTTGGATATCTTCTGTTAGGTATAAGGCCTTTCCTTAAGTGTGGTTTATATACCCAGTGAGACTCTGTTGGAGAAAACTAATTTTTAAAATTTTAAAATTAATTGTTTTTTGAAAGTGGTTATCAATTAGAGATAACTTGTGGGTTAAAGATGGGGTTATATGTCCACCTCCCATGTCCCACCTCCTAGGACCCTATCTAGGTAGTCCAGACCTGTGCATACCCTGTGCACATAGCCACAGTTTCTGAGTTCATACATGTGTTGGTTGTGCTATGTTTAGAAGGTCTTGTGTTCGTGCTGTCCTTTATCACCTCTGCATCTTATAATCTTTCCACTTCCTTTTCTCTAGGGTTCCCTGAGCCTCTAGGGGAGAGATTTGATGGAGACACCCTTTGAGGACTGAGTGTTTCACAATCTTTCACCCTGTGCAATTGTTCAGTTGTGAGTCTCTATATTTATTTTATTCCCATCTCCTGCAGGAGCAAGCAGGATGGGTGTTCCTTTCTCCTTTTAACTGTTGTCTGTAATGAGATCCAGTTCTCAGGGGGATGTGGTGTTTTTGTTGTTGCCATTTTTGATTGTTGCTTTTTATTACATTTTTTTTACCATTTCTGCATATGTACACACAGAGGAGTGTGATTATTTTTTTTTGTGTGTGTATGCATGTGTATGTACATATGCATGTGTGTTGTGGAAGACAGAGGTGGATATTAGTTGTCTTTATGCTCTACACCTTATTTTTTGAGACAGGGTCTCCCATCTAACCCAGTGCTTACTGATTCGGCTGGACTCTGGCTGGCCAAGCCCCAGTCTAGGCCTCCTGTTTCCACTTCCCTATCACTGGGATTATAAACACGGGTGGGGGACTGCATTGTCGCCTCAGCTACCATACTTGCTTTTTATCTCAGCATGTCTGCACACTGAATATCTCTTGCTCTTTCTGTACAACTGTCTGTAGCTTCCTTTCTTTAATGTATTAAAGTTTCTCATGCTTTCTGTGTGTAGGCCAGAGCAATATTCTCCCATCAGTGTCCCTGGGATAACCTACTAGAGAAGAAAGGGCTATAGAGTCCATGTGAGAATCAATAAAGCAGGAGGATACGTCACAACAGGTGTGAATACCTGGAAGCAGGGGCTCTGGGGAGACCTGGGGTTCAGAAACTCCAGATGCTGCTGCTCTGGATGATCATGGAGGACAGCTTCAGCTCATCCCAGCAGTCATGTTCGGTGACCCTACCTCCCTGAGAATTTTTGTCGAACCTGTCATCTTAGGAACATATCTTCGGGTTACTTACCTTGTGATCTGAGTATTCAAGTTGAGTTTTATATTATAGAAGTTGGAAGGTTTGGGTGGATCATGTGGGTTTGGGAATGAAAGCCACTTTGAATGAGGGATGACTGTTCTAAAAAGCTTAGACTAAAGCTAGCCGAGTGTGTCCAGTGGAAGCTGGGTATCCTGACAAGCAACAGTTGCTCTGGCTGTCTGGCAGTCATTGTTCTTCAGTTATAGTGACTTGACACACGCCCTATTTCAGATCTCTTCCCCTTATTCCACTGTCGCGAAGTTTCATTGCAGGGAGAGGAAATAAGATAGCAGCAGGGAGAGAATGAAGTCTGTTTCTTGCAATACACAGTTTCGGTGAATTCCCTCCCCTGTGCTGATCTCTCTAATTTGATTAATTGGCATGTGGTGCATTACAGAAAATCCAAGGAAAGACAAAACCGGTTCGATATCAATTAGCTGAAGCAAGAATGGACTTCCCACAGAGACCTGAGGACAGAGAGCTGTTTAACTGGCCCTTTCAAACACAAGTCCTCCCCAATGAGAAGCAGACGATCCCAGTTGTTTAAAGAAA
This sequence comes from Microtus ochrogaster, assembly GCF_000317375.1. Lineage (NCBI taxonomy): Eukaryota > Metazoa > Chordata > Mammalia > Rodentia > Cricetidae > Microtus > Microtus ochrogaster. The sequence continues at coordinate 40,668,903 of NC_022018.1, forward strand.
TTAAAAACCATGAAAATTAGCAGCTCAAATCCACTTAGATGAATCTGCTATCCCTTTAATATAAGATATCCCAATCCTCTCCAAAGTGATTTGAATACTTAATATTTGCTGAAATGCTTTAGTCAGATTTGAATAATATAATTGAATTTCCTTGCTGTGTTCATGGGATGTGAAGGCCTGGGAGTTCCTGTGGTGAGGTATGTACATGTGACTGTTTCCAGGGGATTCTTACTTATTTCGTTCTGAGCCAAAAATTAATAGATGAGGCCATACTTACTGGAGTTACAGGCCGTGCCTATGACTTCCTATACATCTGCCCTGTCCTGGGGCTCTCAGGTCATCTATGTAGCTATAGGCTTTGGTTGAGCAGAGTTGGATATAGTTTGCCTTTGTGTTTAGATGGCACATGTTTTTGGGAACCTTCTCCTAAGCAAGGTTGGGATAAAAGAAGATCTTGACTAAGCACTGTTCATTGCGCTTAGCCTTGTGAGAGATAAACAAGGCTCCATACCATGCAATTAGCATGCTGAGAAAGATGGTCAGCACATGGAAATGAGAAATCACTTCTGATATAAAAATAATGGTATTTTGGAGAATCCTGAACAAAACGGCATGGTTGCAGAAAAGGTATTAGGAGTAGCATATTTGCTAGCTTCAAAAGAGGACAATTGTGACATATCCCTAGAACGTGTAATATGGCGTGCCCCCACATGGGGAGATGATAGGTGATGAAGGACAGGTGGGAGGCTTGAGCAACTTCCTGAACTCCTGTGCAACTTTCTGGGCGTTTGAACTTCAGTTTAAAAAATGTAGAGGTCTTCAGTGCTACGGAAGAATAAGAATGAGACAACCAAATCGACCTTTTTGAGTAGTATGAAGCGTGTAGCAGCACCACGCAAGATTGGTGCTGGAAAGCCACATGAGAAAACGTTTGTTTCCCAGGAGACTGGTTGAGTGCAGGCCTGGCTAAGGAGATGGCCGCATGATAGGTACAAAGATACTTGAAGGAGGTAAGATCGACTGGATTTTATCATTGTGTGTGGGGAGGAGAGAGGAAGTAGAATCCCTGGCATTAGTTTTTGGTACCATTTGCAGAATTAAGGATTACAAGAGAGTTATGTTTTATGATGGGAAGAGGAAAGAGAATTGAGCCTAGTCTATGTTTAGGTGGAGAGTTTGCACACGGAGACACCTTATATGTAGGTGTATACTTGGGTCCTAGCACAGGTTTGGGGGTGAAGTGCCTTTTGGATAGATTCCCAAGAACTCATGGCATCCTGACTCAAAGGCATTGGTTGGTAGTTGGAAGCTAGAGTTATAGGAACACAGTATGCAGACGGAGGAGTACAGAAAGGTGAAAAGGAGGCTTCTGGATCACAAACACAGAGTGACAGCAGAGGGACAGAGAAGCTGTGAGGAAGATGGCAAAGGAGGGAGCCAGTTTTCACTTGTTTGGTTCGCCTGTTCAGAGGACAGAATTAAATGTGTTTGTTGAGATGAAGAGTCAAATTAGGGACAGCGAGCATGGAAATGACGACATGAGCTCTAGTCAAGGACTTTGAGGACACAGGAATGTGATAAAGTGTATCTAGGAGACAGAGGAGGGATATGGTCTAGAGCCTGCCCAGAAGAAAGTGTGCGTCAGGAATAACTCCCTTCCTTAAAGTCAAGTAAGAGTGAAGGATTGAAGCCTGGTTATCAAAGACAGGTTATGGAACGGGATGGAGGACTAGACTCTGGGAGATTTCCTATTGGATGGCTTCTGTTTCCTGGGAAGAGAGCTGGACCAACATTTTTTTTTTTTCCTCAAGTGAAGATAGAGGGGTGGGAATAGATATTCTAATGTGGAATGTGTTTTTAGTGTAGTGCTTGATGTTAATTGAAGAGAACAGTTAAAACTTTCAACCCCGATATGTGCTGCTTTACTCAGTGTGGGCTTGTTGAGATAGTTCTAAATTAATCAAGTAATTGGCAAGGACAGCATGAAGCGTCTGCAGTGCTTCATATGGTGATGACGTCATTGTGATGGTCCCTGTTCTGGAGGTCTTGCTGGTACTCAGAGACTTTTGCCAGTGCTGAAACTATTAGAAAATCATGCTCATCCATCTTCATTCACAGTAAGAGTGTGATGTGACTCTTGGGGCTCCAATTCTTCCTGCATTGTGCTGATTTCAGCTAAAGGAGTATATCATCTCCACTCTTATTATAGAATATTATTTGTTTTGTAGAAATGTTGCCAACAAGAGGGAACTCTTGAAATCCCTAACAGCAGCTTTCCCACTATTAAATACTATGGCATATTTATCACAATTAAGGTAATAGCCAGGTTTTTCACTATAACATTTCTCTAAGCTATATCAGCATTGAAGAAAGGCTTATTTTAGTCTCTGGGTACTTGGCCTTGTTGACTTTGGCCTATGGTGACAGACTCAGTGCATTCTGGGGAGAACTTCTAAAGCAGCAGGGTGCTCACTGTAATGGGAAGCAAAGAGAGAGACCAAGAATTTGGACTTTCATAATCTTCAAGAATATGCCCCAACAACAGGGCTTCCTTTACTATTGTTTAAGAGTGGTCACAGGTTGGGGACCTGTGTTTACAGACAAGCCCTTGGGGGAATATTTTAGATCAAAACCATAACAGTGAACCTTAAAGTTTTTTTTTCTTTTTCTTTTAAGACAATAGCTTGTTGTTGTCACCAAGCAAGTTTTAGACTCTGTGGCTCAGTTGAGTCTTCTGCTTCAGCATTGCTTGCTGTGATGACAGGGGCGTGCTGCTGTGCCATCCTGAAGTGATTTCTCTCTGTTACTATCTGGACTCACTTTTGTTTCAATATTTATTTCCAAGCCTTCCTGCTCTAGCCTCTTAGATTTTCATTGGTATTGTAAGGAGTTGGCGACTTCCAAATGCAGAGTCGAGCCAGTGATCTGTGTTGTCTGTCTCCTTCTTTCCTTGGGATTGTTTTAGAAACACTGTTTATCTCTTTCAGGAATTGTACCATTGAGGGTAAAAAGTGCAGAAAAATATCATCTGGTACCTTAGTAAATTAATATGGCCCTAGTGGCAGTTATGTCTGACTTTAGTATAAAAGGTATTACAAGTACAATCTGCTAGACTTTAATATTTTGAAAATGGAAATAAAGGAGAATACTTTTTGATGACAAATCTTGTAGCCTGGTCAGTGATGGAGCAGCTCCCTGTCCTCCGCCTCTAGATGGCACTGGTCTCATGCTGGCCCACACTGCTGAAGCTACGAATTTGGAATGAAACTATGTTTGTTCTGTTGTTGTGCACTCTGCACTCACTTCTGTCTCAGCAGAACACAGGCTCAGGGAGCTCTGCTAGTGACTGTAAAGTGTTGAGTTGTTACACAATGAGTGTTGGGGAATTTATAAACAGACAGTGTTTATGTCCTGTAATCTGCAGCAGGCTCATTTGAGGAACCAATAATGGATATATCTGTTCCCTCCAAGTCCCCTTATCAGCTGTTAGTGGGCAGTTGTTCCCAATAGTTCCTCTGTGTAACTCAGTTCCCTGACAGCTGCTGCCTAGGCCTAGGGAATTGCAGAATCTGGGAAGGAAGGTGGGAAGGACTTCACATACATGTGGAATTACTTAGCCACTCTGTATCTCATGGACTTCTTGGGTTTTCACATCCAAGCACTTCAATTATATTTGTCTGTCAAAAAAAACTCCTGATTTTTTCTAATTGTCCAAGACTTCTCATATTGCTGAAAAAGTAACTATTTGTCCTGTTTAATTTGGCTATGAACCTTTGAATCTTTTCTCTTAAGCATTTTCTAATAAAGTTATGTGGGTTAATTAGACTTTTAAAAGAAAATGACCTGCAGAACTGCACCAAGATCTGGACAAAGCATGCTATTAATCAGAATTTCACTTGACGACAATTGTCCAGTTTTGGAAGTCATTCTTGTCTCTCCCTTCTCCTTTCATTGCCCTTCTCCTGGCTCAGGACTCCACCAGAAAACTTCTGTTGTTTTCTGTCAGTATTTTTGGGTTAATGCAGAATGCATTAGGTGTGTTTTATTATTGTCCTTGCTGAGTGCCCAAGAAGGGCCCTGTCTTTTGAGTCTGTGTCCACTCATACAAGTACTATAGGGGCTGACTGAATATTTTCTTAGCCACATCATCTTTCAGAGTTTGTACGTGGTACAGAATGTCACAGCCCTACTTCTTCCTTCTGGAGGGATTCTTCTGAACAGTTCTCTGAGTTGTTTCTAATCCCCTTTGATCTCTCTGTGTATGATTTATTCAACACTAAGATGCTTTTCGCCTTAGTTTCTTTTCTTTTCCTTTTCATTACTTCTCTTCCTCACTTTAGGAAGAAAGGGTTGAGATCATTGGAGTCAAACACAGGGGTTAGCATAGGTGCTCCAAGATGCTCCAGAATGTCCCAGAATGCGCCAGGACCCACCGGAACACTCCAGGACGCTCTAGGATACCCATCTCCCATAGAAGTTCACACAATTGTTTTTACCAGATGCCGTTTTTCTGTGAGCTAATGTGGATCATTTCATCTGTGTGGCACACACACTGTGAACGGTCCCCAAACTGGCCACTTGTGTGCAAGTTCACAGATGCTTAGTGTACTCAAAAGGCAAGCTTAACTGTTTGTTGATAATTATGCCTGTTTGTACAGCACATGATCGTAGAGGCTTGAGGTCAGCCTTTGTGCTGTTGTTCAGGAGCTGTTCACTTTAAGACTGGAACTCACCAGTCATTCTTGGCTGGCTGGAGAGAGAGTCCCAGGCATCTGTTTGTTTCTCCTTCCCTAGCACTGGGATTATAAGCATGCACCATTATATCTGACTATTTTCTAGTGTAGGTTGTAGGCCTCGCATGTGCAGTGTGCTCACTTTACAAACTGGGCTATCTCCCAGCCCCAATTATTAATAATAATAATAGTAATAACAACAACATAATGATGGTGATGATGATGATAGAATTTAGTGATCCTTATATAATAAACCTGTTTTAATTGGAGTAAACTATCATTATTTTATGCAGTGTCTCAGGAAATGTAAGTGTTTGGAGCCTGGCAGCTCAGTTATGTTCATGTTTTATATCACATTTTCATTCTGTCTATCTGGTCCTTCCTGTTTTGAAGTCAGAGAGAGGGTTCTGGGTCTGAGACTAGATCACAATCATACAGTTGAGTTTGGATTCAGAAACCATCAATTACTATGCAATGTTTCTCCTCCATTTACTTTGTAAACCCCTGGGTTCTTTTTTGAGTAACTGGAATGTGGTAAGTCGGCATTCAATAAAACCACGTAGTGGGTAGGGTAATGGCCTTATAAGGTAGACTGTGCTTGTTGTCATCAGCTGATGGTTCTGTGAGTAGCATCAGAGAGACATGAGCTCTGTCACAAAACCGCAGAGAAATAGGCAGCATAAATAGAGTCTAGCACTCACACACAAGGCTGTGGTGCAGGAGTGAGCGATCTCTTGACACTTAAACGAACAAGTAGAAAAGGATATTTAAATAAGCAAACAGGAAAGGGTCTGGGCTGTGATATAACCATCCGGAATTCTGCTTTCATCTGACTCCTTACCTTTTGGCCATTTGGAATTTGCATGTTTATATATTATTCTGACCATTCTTTTTTCTTCTTTTTAAATTTGCCTTTTTGAAAATTTGCTTAATTTCTAAGACTTTTTGAAAAATATTTTTTGCTTTCTAAACTTTAAGAATCATTTTGTTATCTACTTTCATTGTTAAACTGTATCTGAATCTATTTCTTTTATCTATTCTGTTCTCATTTGAACTACTTCCTCTGACTTCTGCAGTGAGGATAGAATTTGTATTTTGGGTCATTTGTATTTGTATAGGGATACTTAAGAAAATGTCAGAAATAAAGAAAGACTAACCTGACAACGACTAATATGGCCTATTCTTCATCAACACTGTGGTTTCTGACTCCCCATCACCAGGTTAAGTGAGAAACCACATTTAAGTCTCTGGGTCTGGGGTGGATCATTCCAAGTATCCTTACCCCTCCCTCCCATCTGTATCCTTCTATGTCTTTTCCTTATTTTATCTGGGCGTAGAAATAATAGCTGGCTCTGATTGGATGATCTTGTTCTTCATCAGTGCCTCATTGCATAGAGCGCACTTTCACCTTATTTTGGTGTTTTCCAATCTTTAATGTTTTCTACATGTTCCAGATACATTCTGGTTATCCTCATGTACTCAGGAGGTCATCGATATCTGGAACTCGCTATGTAATCGTTATTAGTTTTAAAAACAGCCTTATGAAAGCTTGGCTCCTTTTATTTTGCATTGTCCTAAGCTGCAATATAGTGTTTGAGTAGGAAAACTGGGTGAGAGACTAGAATTTCTAGTCTAGTGTAGTCCCAACGATCCAGTAGGGCTGGTTCTGTCGCTTTGGCTGAGCGATCACAACTAGGACGGTGAACTCATATGCTAAAGAGATAGTTAGAATAATTTATTAATTATAATTCATTAATAGTAATCTCAAAATAATGAGATATTCTACTATTCCATCCCAGAATGCCAACCTCTAGTGAAGAAGCTTAAGGACTACAACCATGTGGGGTTCTTATGTCTACCAGCTTTTCCAATCCATTCAGTAAAGCAGTATCCTTTCCTTCACTTCTTTCTATCTCTTTTCATAATAGCCCCCCCCCCCCCATTTTGACTTCCTTCCTCTTTCGTTAAAGTTTCCCTGGCCCCACAACTTAAATGGCGTAGTTTTCCCTTCTTTCCTCCATTCTTTTCTAGGCAGCAGCTGAGGTTTTGCTGCTTGCCTGCCTTGTGCCCTGTGATTTTCCTTTTTAACTCTAATAAAACTGTTCTTGTGCTTCCACCATTATTTAATTTTTTTTTATTAATGATACTAAGAACCCCCAAAGAGTACCTGTTAAATAGGAGTTATTTAAGTTTTCCTAATACACACAATTGTTGTTCCTTACTTCCCCTCTGAGATTTTTGGCATGTTTAGTGTTTCTACATAAACATCCCAGTGCTTCTGATTTGTTGAAGTGCTTTGCAGAGTCCAGAATTGAATTCTACAACTTACCTCCTAGCATGATCTGGTAACTGCAACTGTTTGTAAAGAGGTGGTGTGGGGGCACAGTCGCAGTGGAAGGAGCTGCATGTGGTACAGGGGTGGACCATGCGCTTTTAACAGGATAGTACACATTAATACTAATGTAAGACATTCGTTAATATTACCAGGCATGTACTTGGTGTTTGGAGAAAGGTACACCAGAGGTAATTCTAGTTTTCTTATGTAGTGACTGACAGCTGCACCGGCTCCTTTGTCAAGACTTTCATGCTGTTCTTCTAGGAAAGGGCAGAGTGAACAAGCTTTTTTTTTTTGTTTTTTTTTTTTTTTTTTTAATTTTTGTTTTTCGAGACAGGGTTTCTCTGTGGTTTTGGAGCCTGTCCTGGAACTAGCTCTTGTAGACCAGGCTGGTCTCGAACTCACAGAGATC
>NC_022018.1:40676482-40688364 GCF_000317375.1 Microtus ochrogaster
TCTTGTAGACCAGGCTGGTCTCGAACTCACAGAGATCCGCCTGCCTCTGCCTCCCGAGTGCTGGGATTAAAGGCGTGCGCCACCACCGCCCGGCGTGAACAAGCTTTCTTATCACCTTGTGTGACGCTATTAGCTGAGTCTTGGCTTTAGATTTTATTGTCCCGTGTGCCCATCCTCAGCTGTGGTTCAGGAAAACTAAGAAAATGGCCTCATTGGATTGAAGTTGAAGTCTTTGACTTTTTATATGATCAGGTCTACTCAGGTCTAATGCTAATTTGAAAGAAGTTTCTATTTTTCTTTGCAAAGAATGTAATGAATGACATTTGTCCTGAAGAGAGGATATAAGCTTAAAAATATAGAGAAACATAAGGTGATTAGCACATTAAAAATATATGTAGGCTGTCTGCTCTGTTGACAGTGTACAGAATGGGAGAAGATCTTTGCCAGACAAGGTATTAATATCTAGAATATATAAAGAACTACAAAAGTTAAACATCAACGTAACAGAAATGCCAGTCAATAAATTGGTGAATGACATGGACACTTCTCCAAAGAAGAAACTGAAATGGCCAATAAATAGTTTTAAAAAGTATTTAATATTCTTAGCTGTCAACAAATCCAAATTAAAACTTCTGTGAGATTCCCTCTCATTTCAGTCAGCATGGCCTCCACTACAAAACAAAGAGGAATAGATGCTAGCTAGCATGGGGAAAGACAACCCTATGCATTATTGGTGGGAGTATGAGCTGGTGTAATTAGTGTGGGGATCAGTGTGGAAAGTTATAAAAAAAAAAAAAAACTAAAGGAAGTTACGCTACTATATGACCCAGCTCTACCACCTCTAGTCAAATACCTAAGGTGCTGCGTGCATTCCGCCTCACAGAAATTTGTCCATCCATGCTTATTGATGCTCTACTCATAATACCAAGACAGTGGAACCAGCCGAGCTAGGTGTCCATCACTACACAAATGGATTATGTAGCTGTGGGACATATGCACAATGGGATTTCATTCAACTTTAGAGAAAAGTGAAATTATGATATTTCTGGGAAATAGATGAATCTGAAAATACTATATTAAATAAGGTGTCCCAGATTCAGAATGGTACCACCTGTTTTTCTCATATGCAGAGCCTTACTTGAAATGTTTACAAACATACATACATGCATGCATGTATACCTACATCGGGTATGTGTGGTAGAGGTCATATAAACAGTGATAAGAGGGAAAGGAGAACAGGCAGGAATTAGAACACAGGTGACACGAGAGAGACTATGAGGTGATTGGACATAGACAGGAACCAGAAGAAGGGGATATGGAGAAAGAAGGGGTCACAAAAGTGAACTATTCTAAAATGGCTGAAAGACACTTAAGGAAATGCTCAACATCTTTAGTCATCAGAGAAATGCAAATCAAAACAACTCTGAGATTCCATCTTGTAAGAATGGCCAAGATCAAAAACACTGATGACAACTTATGCTGGACAGATTGTGGGGTAAAGGGAACACTCCTGCATTGTTGGTGGGATTGCAAACTGGTACAGCCCCTTTGGATATCAGTGTGGCAATTTCTCAGAAAATTAGGAAACAACCTTCCTCAGGACCCAGTGATACCACTTTTGGGTATATATCCAAGCTCAATCATGCCACAAGGACATGTGCTCAACTATGTTCATAGCAGCATTGTTTGTCATAATCAGAACCTGGAAACAAACTAAATGTCACTTGACTGAAGAATGGATAAGGAAAATGTGGTACATTTAGACAATGGAGTACTACACAGCAGAAAGAAATAACAACATCTTGAATTTTGCAGGTATACTATGACCCTGTGTTTAATATTCAGCTCCACAAAACAACAAGCCAGGGGTAAAATATGAAAGACATTCACTTCCCGGGAGTCTTGTAATATGATTCTGAATGCAGTTTACAAGGTCAAAATCAAAACGTTTGTTCTAAGTGTGGATTAGATGTGCTGAACGAAGGGATAAAGGGAATAGTTTTAAAAGGAGGCAAGCAACCCATGAAATAATGTTTCTATAATTAAAAATATTCTTCAGATTTTAAGTTTTTTGTTCTCTCTCTCTCTCTCTCTCTCTCTCTCTCTCTCTCTCTCTGTGTGTGTGTGTGTGTGTGTGTGTGTGTGTGTGTGTGTGTGTGTCTGTGTCTGTGTCTGTGTCTATCTTTTTTCTGGAGATATAGGAAACATGGGAGTCAATTGTGTCATTTTACTGTGGGACTGCTGTGAATTGTCATTCTTAGTGGTATGTGCCTTTACCAGCTGCACCATCTCACTGTCCCTTGCTGTATTTAAAGCTTATAAAAATGGGGCAGTGCCCTCAGGAGCGGACATGTGCATTGAACTGAGAGCCTAGAGAAGGCACAGGTGCATTTGGGGATTTCTGTTTGCAGGTCTATCCTCCTCTGTAGGGCTACTTGGAGACTAAACAGTGTGGGCGAGTGAAACCCGACAACTCTCATCTTAAGTTGCAAATTGGCCCTAGACCTCTGGCTATATAGTCTCTGAGGGTAAAAGCTCCTTCAGCCTAGGCCTTCAGGCTTCCTAGTGATTCGCTTCCATCCCCAGGCATACAATCACCTAACATAGATACACACTTCTGGACAGTGCTGTTGCAGGGTTGGCAAAATAGTACCCAATTGGTTCAGCTCTTGCAATTCTAAGGTGTAGAAATAAAGTGTTTTAAAAATTAAATATCAATAATGTATAAATAGTAAAAAATGTTTTATTCAAAACAGTCCCATACATGAACTATCAAGCCATTGAAGATATAAAGAGAAATTAAGTACATATAGCTAAGTGAAAGGAACCAATTGGAAAAGTCTGACTGCTTTATACTTCCAATTATGATATTTTGGAAAAGAAACTTTAGACTGAAGTGAAAAGATCAGTGGACACCAGGGTTTGCTGGGGAGAGACAGATAAGTAGGTAGAGCACAGGTCATATTTAAAGCATTGAAACTATTTTGTATAGTGTTAAGTAGTGGCTACATCTTACTGGAAATCCACAGAAACCATAGAACTCCCCGGTAGTGATTCCTAATGTATACTCTGCATGCTGCCGAGATCACAGCTGATGTACATTAAGTACTGTGGCTATCTGTTAATATGCCACTTTGTGCCCATTAGTCACATAAGGTGTAGCATTTGGTGGGATGTTGTTAGTAGAGGAAGTGTATGTATATGTGTGGTAGGCAAGAAGTATGTGTTGGAGGAGGGTAGGTGGCAAGAGTATTGATAGCTCTACCTTCCTATCACCTTTGCTGTCAATCTAAGACTGCTTTTCAAATTTAGTCTTTATTCTTTAAAAAAAAAGCACGAAATGAAACAAACAACAAAAAAATCATACAGGTCTGAAGAGTTAAACAGAACATGCAGACATCTTTGCTGGAATTACAGCCTTTCTCTCCACTTAAGTCAGAATTCCACCCAGAATGATATTCTGTATAGTGGGCGTGTCCTCACTACCTTCCTTAAACTAAGACAGTTTTCTTTGTCGAGAGCAGTGGTTCTCAACCTTCCTAATGCTATGATCCTTCAATACAGTTCCTCATGATGTGGTGACCCCCTAGCCATAAGATTATTTTTGTTGCTGCGTCATAACTGTAATTTGCTGCTGTAAATACCTGTGTTTTGGGATGATTTCAGGCGACCCCCGTGAAAGGGTTGTTCAACCTTTCCAGAGGTCCTGACTTGAGTGACTGGCTTTTCGTAGCACTTGCCACATCTTTCAGAGGCTGTTGCTTATTTGGACATTGTCTGATATCTTCTCATGATCATATCATGGGATTGATTATATCATAAAGATAGTATGTTTTTTTTTGCCATTACAGTTACTATTTTCCTGATGTAATTAAGAAATTTCTATGAACCACTTTACCACTGTAAATATCCTGCTTCTTGTATTTTCTCCCTTCAACTTTAGAATCCATTGGTCATCTTCTGAGTTACTATGGTTTTGGCTTTCTTCTAAATGCACTCATTAGAATTTTATTCTCTGTACATGTTAATCCAATATTTAATATATTCCTGGATTTCTGGATATTCGTTTTTGTTTCTGGGCTGTGATCCTTGCTCAACTTATTTATGGATTGTTCAGTTGGATCTGGATTTGACCACGAAACCCCTTGTGGTAGCACCCTGTGTCTGGACTCTTGTAACTTTGTATTTAGCAGGGTATTCCCAACTTAGAATCAGTTACTTCTCTAAGAACTTCTCCTTTATGAGAAAATGGTATTTAGAAACCCAGAACTGAGTATGCTTATTGTTATTATGCTTATTGTTATATGTCTGGGCCTTCCTAGGCACAGCCAGGAAATCTATATTCGTCTGTTTCTAGCCTTACTAAGGAAAGGTACCAAGCTACATGGCCAAACATAGATAAGAATTATGGGTTAATTTAAGCATAAGAGCTAGTTAGTAATAAACCTGAGTTACAAGCCAGACATTTATAATTAATATAAGCCTCCTGTGTGGTAATTTGGGAAGCAGCTGCGGAATGGGGCAGGACACACCTCTGTTTACAAAACTTAAAGTGATTTAAGAATTGTTACCATATATTCTTGTTGAGAAAATAACTGACTTGCGTATCATGTTTGTCCCTATAATTACATTTTTAACCTTATAAAGTGACTTAATATACTGTTTTTAAAAGTTTCTGCAACCAGTGTTCTATCTTCTCTGTGTGACTGTGCCATTTAAATGAAAGCACATTCGGGGTTCTCCACACCCTGTTTTGGTTTTCTTTTTCATGTTTTGAGTGGATTAAATATTAGATTGATTCTCAACTTTAGAACTACACAAAGTTTTCCTTAGAGAGTCGTCACTGTGCTCTGTCCGTCTTCACATGCCTTTCCCCACTCACCTGTGTATCCTCTGTGTCTGCCCATCTCCAGCGGCCAGTGCATTCTCCACATCTGCAGTTATTCATCTGCGGGTACATGAGGACTGTGTGTTTTTGTGTCCCTCCTGCATCTTACAGGAAAGGCAGCATTTGCTTCTTTGTAGTTGGCCTTTTTTACTTTTTCGCCTGTTGGACGTCGTTCTAGCTGTTAGGAAGGTCTTCTGCTTTCTCTTTTACACTTAAATAGTGCTCACTTATGTAGACTGAGCAGTGTGTTCAGATATTTCTCCAGTAAAAACATTTTTGTGTTTAATGTTTAGAATTCTCAAAACTCCAGACATGATGCACAACTGTGATGGCCAGTTAGTCACCACTTCCCTCAGTGCAGAATCACCTGGGACGACAGTCATAGTGAGGGAGTTCTCAGGGCAGAGTTGGCCTGTGAAGGTGTCTGTGGGGCATCATCTTGTTTACGTTAATTAATGTAGGAAGACCCAGCCTAATAGTGGGCAGCATCATTCCTTAGGCGCGAGTCCTGAACTATGTTGATTGTACACAAGGTGGGTTATTTCAGCACTCCTGGGACTCACTTAAAGCCCCAGGATAGTTAGATCTTCTGAAAAGACTTTTTGAGCTTTGAGAGGAGACCTTGCTATGGGACTTTCTTTGTACCTTTATCATTTTTTTGTATCAAGACTGTTCTAATCATCCAATATAACTTTACTAGAACTGACAATCCTTTAGTATTGTCTCCTATGGGATTCAGGAGTAAACTATGATGGCCATTTACCCTGTCTGTCCTAGAGCTAGCTCTGTAGACCAGGTTGGCCCTGAACTCACAGAGTTCTACATGCCTTGTCTCCCAAGTGCTGGGTTTAAAGGCGTGTGCCACCACTGCCTGGCTTTATTTCTCTTTTTTGACCCATTCTCCTCATAGGTAGAGTTGATCTGCTATGTCACCACAGATGGATATGTTTTTTTGTGTGTGTGTTTGGGGGGGATTATATGCCTGTGTTTATACATGTGTGTGCACACACAGGCCAGGGGTGGATCTCAAGTGATTTCGTCTGTCACTTTCCACTTTAGCTTTTGAGATAGGGTCTTTCACTGAATTTGAAGCCCACTGCTTTAGTTAGCCTGGTTGCCCAGTGATCACCAGAGAGCTTCCGGTTTCTTCCTTCTCATGGGACCACAGATGAATGTCATTGTGCCTGGCTTCTTACATAGTTGCTTAGAATTGAATTTAGATTCTCCTGGTTATGTGGCAAGCACATACTTACTGATCTATCTCATCAGCTGTGGATACTTTATTTTATTGGAAAAGAAGCTTATAATTTTTTTTAATTGGATTTTTCGAGACAGGGTTTCTCCGTAGCTTTTTGGTTCCTGTCCTGGCACTAGCTCTTGTAGACCAGGCTGGCCTCGAACTCACAGAGATCCGCCTGCCTCTGCCTCCCGAGTGCTGGGATTAAAGGCGTGCACCACCACTGCCCGGCTAAGAAGCTTATAATTAATGACAGCTATGGGTAATGATATTAATGAAATTTTATTTAGCTGTTGTACTGTAGCATGTACCCTGTATTTTCATACATTACTTACCATATAAATCTGAATTTGGCATGAGCCAAGACCTCGCTATCATTTACCTTGCCCCTTTCTGTATATAGTAAGCATCAGAGATATACACAAAGCTCTGAAATGGGTTTTAGAAATAGAGTATCAAAACTCCAGCAGGTTTCCTGTCTTCATAGACTTTTTAGGATTTAATTCTTAAACTGTACTTTCTTACTTAGTCTTAGATCACATTGGAAATATCCTGTGGGGCACTTAGGGATACTATTTTAGAGTCTAAAGCTTGGCATTTCCATTAAAATTGAGGATAATGTCTCCTGTAAGGAAATGACAGAAAATTCAGGCAAATATAAAACTGATCATGAAAGATCTGAGTAGTGTCTTTAGTTCCCCAGGAACCTGCCACACTGGGTAACTCAGAGCTTGGCTAGTTAGTACAAAGTACTGTTAGTACAAAGTTACTATTTCAATGTGCATATTAGCTATAAAATTTAATTTTTTAAATTTTAATTTACTTTTTTGGTTAAAATATAATTCTTATCCCCGTAATTTCTATACTGTTTGACAGAAAAATACATTTTTAAAAACACATTTCATTATTCCTTTTGGTTTACAGTTATTTGCTGGTGTGAAGGATGGAGAAAGCTTGGAACTCTTTGAAGAAAGTTCTCGCTCTGCTCATAAGCAAGAGACACACACCATGGAGGCCGTGAAACTTGTGGAGTTTGACCTTAAACAAGTACTGACTAGGCTAATGACACATCTTTTTGGAGATGGTAGGTACTCAGATATCTTTGTGACTCAAGGCTCAATAGTTCAAAAGTTAATAATCATTGAAGCTGCTTGGTTCTAGTGCTTTTGTTGTTGATTTGATTTTTTTTCTAAGTTATTGGTGAATGGGAGGAAGCCTGTGGACTTCTTGGTTCTTTCACCTTGATATATAGAAGGTATAGACTGGAATTAGCTAGAGAAGGAACAGTGACAGTGGACTAGATTGTTATCACTGCAAAGAGTCTGGTTAGCTTGGTTTTTGTTTCTGTATTACTACATCACATGGATAAGATTCTTCACAAAGTGGAGTACTCCATGCCACAGCCATACATTTGATGTATGACTACTACTGTTAATAGCAGAAGAACTAATGTGAGTTTCTATAGGAAAAATTATATTGTTCAGATTTTGACTCATTTTCTGTACTTGTTTCCAATGTTCCTCCAATGAGGAAAATATTGTTTGTGATTCCTGCAATGGGAGCCTCAGTCCCCGTCTTTTGCTGGATCCCAGAGCTCAATGATCTTGGTTGACCTGTATGCTTTCGTTCCTCCAGACTCTCCTCTATTTACGCCTGAACTCCGGTGTGTGTTTAAAATGACTTCTGCTGTAATTTAGTAAGGCTCTGCTGCTCTGTTTTAACAAGGTTTATAGGAATATCTTTACTTCCATATCATCAGATGCATAATTCATATAACATTTAAGACGCCACTAACTAGCCCTCCACATTCTTTATATGGCATACATTATTTAAATTTGCACATTGATGTCAGGCTTACACTTTTCTAGGCAGTAAGGAATAGTAATGTGAGGGTGTGGGAAACTGCCTTCATCTGTGTTCAAGATGTTTTATTTTGTAAAAGTATGAAGTAAAATATGACAAAATGTTATGATTTGATAAAATAGAATAATGGCTGAATGGATGGTTGCTATTTTCTATTCCCGTCTCCAGACTTGAAGCTTTTCATATCAAATGATATAATGTGAAACAGATTTCAGTTCAAGATTGTTGATGAGAAAATCCTATTATAGCTCGCCTCTCTTTATTTCCACAATAAAGGAATTGTGGTATTTTTAGCAGTAGTATAATCTACTTAACACTGAAATATAGGGAGATAGATCGTATTGTTCAAATATTTAAGAGTCAGGAGGGTAGGGAAGAAGGGATCCCAGTGTTAAGGAGAAATGTTCTGTCTCGCAACTTCACACAGCATGACAGGATTTCATCTGCATCCTTTTCCTTTGTCAAATTAAGTACAAAAAATTTATATCCCTCCTTATCATGCTTTTTTACTCCTTTCTGTAAGCAAATAATTGAAATTGCTGCTTGTGAGATTTTATGAACTTGATTTCTATCAGGTTGTAGACATCAAATATGGAATAATCTAGACAGAATTCCTGTCTTCAAGGAGTCATGTTTCTTTATATTTTACCAAGGCATCTGTGTCTATGAGTACTCAGAAGAGCCTGTAGTCAGGAGGGCACATGGTGGAGGATTCCCAATAGAGGATGAGGGAGAATTAGCAGGGAAGTCTCCAGACAACCAGACAACAGTGGGGAGGAAAGGGAACACGTAATAACCAGACTGCAGCCAGGTTTGCAACACTGAAAACATTGACTGGGGCTACACTCCAGGGACAGAAAGCAAAGAGGAGGAAGGAATGTGGATGTGGATGGCAGTAAATCCCATGCCTTCTGAGGATTTCTGTTGAGAGCTTTTCTCTGCCTTTTATTTTATTTTATTTATTTATTTTTATTTTTATTTATTTTTTTAAAGATTTACTTATTTATTATGTATACAACATTCTGCCTCAGTGTATGCCCGCGCGCCAGAGGAGGGTGCCAGATCTCATTACAGATGGCTGTGAGCCACCATGAGTTTGCTGGGAATTGAACTCAGGACCTCTGGAAGAGCAGCCAGTGCTCTTAACCTCTGAGCCATCTCTCCAGCCCCTTCTCTGCCTTTTAAACCCTGACTTATTTATCAGTTTCTGTGATATCTTAGACTTCAGTTATCCAACTTTTAGATTGAAATAATTCTTGTTTCACAAACAAAATGAAATATGACATGCAAAATGTACCTTATAGGTTGAAAATAGTAAATTTAGTGTAAATATGAACAAAACTAAGGAAGAGATGCGAAATTACGGCACTGAATGCAAAATGGCTGTGAGGATGGAGGAGCTAATCTGGCAGCTAATGGAATGGGATGCTCCTCCCATCACGTTGGTGCTCAGCTTAGCTTTGTATCATCTGCAACAATTGGGATGTGTCTTTGTAAGCTATGTTTTCTCTGTGTAAATGGAGGTGGTGCTTTTGTTTCCTAGGCCTGAATAATCATACAGAAACTTACATTAATTACAAAGTCTTTGGCCTATAATTCAGGCTTATTACTAACTAGCTCTTACATCTTAAATTAAGCCATTTCTATTAATATACATTTTACTACGAGGCTTGTGGGTTTTTTTACTTCATTTTCCATATGTCTTGCCCATTTGGTGGCTGGCTGGTATTTCCCCAGACTCTGCCTTTGTCCTCTTTCTTTTAGCCTTCCTTTGACTTCCCACCTAGCTATGTTCCTCCTTGTTGTTGGCCAAAGCAGCTTTTATTATCAACCAATAAAAGAACAACATATATTCACAGCATACAGAATAGTTATCCCACAGCAGTGCTGAACTGGTAGCTCAGCACATAAATATGCCCAGGGTCCATCCTAAGAACCTGAGCTCCATTTCCAGGGCTCACATGGTGGAAGTGCAGAGCAGACACTTGAAAGTTCTCTTCTCATTTCCCCAACATACTATGGCAGGTGCCTGCTGTCAGATAAATAAATGAGCGAATGTGTTGTGCTTGCAAGACTCAGTGGAGACCAAGGAAGTATATTTCTGGGAATCTATTTTTTAACTTGTTTTGTATTAGTATTTTTAGTATTTGTGTTTGCATGCCTTGCAAAACCATGCACTGAAGTGAAATTTCATTATTCAAAGCTGTTTCTGCAGTACATTTTCTGTTTGTTTGACTGTGATGCCTGTCTTTGCATGGGGCAAAAGCTCATGCCTACATATAAGAATTTTGAAACAGTAGTGAGATAGCATCTTGTTATCAGGATATGTTCATTTGTTGATTTTTTTTTTAAAGTCTTGTGTACTTGGACTTTTTCAGTTCATGCTTTATAACAGATCGGTGTTGTTGTTGTTTTGTTGTTATTTAATTCTGTTTTTTTGAGATAGAATCTCATTGTGTATTTCTGTTTGGCCTGAAACTCACTCTGTATACTAGGCTAGCCTCTAACTTAGATTTTCCTGCCTCTCCCTTCTTTGTTCTTTGATTGAAGACATGAGCCATCGTGCTTGTCCAGTATTTCAGCTTTTCTATGTCTTTAAACTCACTTTTGTTTATAATACCTGCTTCACAAAGATATAGAGTAGAATTAAAGTAAAAAACTTATTTGTTTTTTTGGAGAATAGTGGTAATGTAAACTGAAGTCTGAAAAGAACCCGGAGAGTGTCTTAGTGTAGTTGTGTCAGTTCCGTCAGGCTGAGTGTCATGGAGCTCAAAGAACAGTCAGAGGGTACCAGGAGAGGCTAGCTGCTGTCCACCTGACACTGAGCTCTTGCAGAAGAAGCTGTTCTTTCCTGCTGCCAGGTGTAGCCCAGAACTCGGACTCTTGAACCTATTTTTGATGTTAGTTGTTTTAAAAGAATAAAAATAGACCATTTCAATAACCCACGTGGTGCAGGCTAGTAATTCCTCGATTTGGATAGCTGAGGCAGCAGGATCAAAGTTATCGGGCCACATAGGTAACAACCTCTCAAGAAAGATTAAAAGGAGCGAGTTGTGAGTAAATGAGAGATATTAGTCATTTTAATATTATTTCTGAGACTGAGACAATGAAATCTATGATGTAAAAAAAAAAAAAGGTCAGACAACCTCACTAAAGTGGTGTTTCTCTCCAGCCTGCCCGCTAGCTCTTTTCTCTCCCTCCTGTTCTGGGCCAGGTTGTCACAAAGCCTCGATTTGCTACATATTCAATTACATTTCTGGTACCAAAGGACACATAAAAACCTAAACTTTGTTTCTTTCTATATTTAATTAATGGCCACAGTTTATCAGCCTCAGACATATTCCTCAAGATTCTTTTTGTATTTGTTTATATAGCCGATTCTCCTCACTTATTATTATTATTGGATTTCTTTGTACTTGGAAAGCAGAATTAAAAATTAGACCACGTCTCTCTTTGTGTTAGTTTGATGTTATTATAGCAGCTTTAGATTCCGCTTTCCTCTGTCTCCAAATGTGATTTATTATTTTCTGCTAACATTTGAGTTGTACCAGTATCCTAAGGCCGTTATAATAGAGGTTATCATTTTAGAATTAGAAAGAAATAAAATAACATTTTAGACTATTTTTATGCTCATGAAATTCATTATTGTTTTCTGTACATCTACTGCTTTCTATGTATTTTGTACCCTGCTTAGTAATCATTTCTTTTAGATCATCTAAGACAGGGATTTAGGATTTCTAGAATTTTAATTTCTTTTTGTATCCTTTGGGGTTCTCAGCCTTTTTCCAGAGCAGTGTCTGACATACATTGGTGTTTCCTAGTAGAGTATTGCTCGCTCTCTCTCTCTCTCTCTCTCTCTCTCTCTCTCTCTCTCTCTCTCTCTCTCTCTCTCTC
>NC_022018.1:40688464-40702135 GCF_000317375.1 Microtus ochrogaster
TCTCTCTCTCTCTCTCTCTCTCTCTCTCTCTCTCTCTCTCTCTCTCTCTCTCTCTGCAGGTTAGATGAATAAATCAAGGGACAAAGAGGCCATGCTTCTCTCCTGCTAACCTGGTCTCCTCAAGGGAGCATTCCTGTCTCTGGTGGTGGTGGTCTTTGAAACATAACTCCAACAATCCCTTTGCTGATATACAAGGTGTCTCCAGCCAGCAGCACCTCAGGAAACAACCATAGCTGCCGGGAGCTCCTTTGCCTGAGGACATCCATTCCCATGTACAGAGCCTTAGTCTGGCAGGAATGTGTTCCATAATGCTGTTGTAACCTCTGCTACCTCTGCGAGTGTAAGGCTTTGTGAGACTGACACCAGGTCGTGTTCTTCCCCGTATGTTTAACTTCTTCCTTACTGTGTTGCCCTTCAACAGGCTCTGATTCCCCCCAGATAATCAGCTTGCCAGTTAGACCTGTATAGGGACCAGGTGCCTTTGCCCGTGGGGCTGAGGTATTTCCCTAGCTACACTGTGGTTTTCTATCATACTGCCAATTTAAGAAATGTTTTTATTTATTTATTTATTTATTTATTTATTTATTTATTTATTTATTTATTTATTTATTTGGAGGTATATGTGTGTGTCACAGTGCATATGTGCAGGTCAGAGGCCAACTTGAAGTTGTTATGTTATCTGCTTCCATCATGGGGATCCCTGGGATCACAGTCAGGTCACTGGACTTGATGGCCATGTCCCTACCTGCTGAACCATTTCACTAGCACAGCGCTACTTTTTGAAGAGCTTCTTTCCAGTTAGTACATCCTTTGTCTTAGTTCTTTTCTCCTTCCTTCCCTCTGGTGAATGCCTGCTTTATGCTTTTCAGAAGGCTACCAGAGCCATTGCTTTAAATTGCTACATTTTACTGTTTATTCCTGGTACCACCTGAGCAAAGGCCTACTGAAAAATTAATGCCACACACAGTGATTAATTATTTGCTTCAGTGGAGGGTACCCTTAGAAGTGTTTAGAAAATCCTTTGTATATGTGTATTTTTTTCCAGGTTCTTGTTATGACAAACAATGCTGCTGTGAGCATAGTTGAGCACATGTCCTTGTGGTATGATTGAGCATCCTTTGGGTATATACCTGAAAGTGGTATTGCTTGGTCTTGAGGAAGGTTGTGTCCTAATTTTCTGAGAAATTGCCATACTGGTAACCAAAGGGGCTTTACCAGTTTACCCTCTGACCAGCAATGCAGGAGTGTTCCCTTTACCCCACAACCTCTCCAGCATAAGTTGTCATCAGTGTTTTTGATCTTGGCCATGTAAGATGGAATCTCAGAGTTGTTTTGATTTGCATTTCTCTGATGACTAAGGATATTGAACATTTCCTTAAATGTTTTTTAGCCATTTTAGATTAGTCTGTTAAAAGTTCTCTGTTTAGGTCTGTACTCCATTTATTTTTATTGGATTATTCGTTCTTTTGATGATCAAGTTCTTGAGTTCTTGGTATATTTTGGAAATCAGTTCTCTGTCTGATATGTGGAGTATTGATATTAGTTCTTATTTGGAAATCTTGTAGAATTCTGAGTTGAAACAATCTTGACCAGATCATCTTGTTTCCTAAGAGAACGATTTCACACACACACATACACACACACACACACACACACACACACACACACACACACCCGCACCCCCCAGACTGGGCAGGAAGAGTCTGCTCCTCAACCCTGCTGTCTTCATCTAGTATGGAGATATGGCCGCTGGACCCATCGGAGGCTTGCATTCATTATTAAATGTTTTTCTTTAGTTGGCCCTAGGCTGGAAGTTCAGAGTATATTTTTGGACAACTGCATTTATGCACAGAGGTCTGAAACTGATTTGAAGCCCCCGTGCTTCGTTTAAAAATGGTTATTACAATGTCTTTCTGCCAAAAGAAGAGACAGAAGAAAGAGAAAATAAAACCTGGACGTGATTTTATAGTAGCTGAATTATCTACTACAGGTTAATTTTCCTCAAGCACTCCAGTAAGCGATTGGGGAGTAAGAGCTGTGTGATGTGGACATACTTAGCCCTGCTTCCAAAATATGTCTTTCCTTTTGTTCACATGTGAAACAAACCACTGCTTCAATTAGATGTTAATATTATATTGTTAATATAGGAAGCTTAGCAATTTGTTTTTAAAACCAGGTTAATACAGAAATTTTGAGGTCATGAAGAAAAGCAAAGAAAAGAATATTTTGGGGGCTGGAGAGATGGCTCAGAGGTTAAGAACACTGATTGTTCTTCCAGAGGTCCTGAGTTCAAGTCCCAGCAACCACATGGTGGCTCACAACCATCTGTAATGAAATCTGGTGCCCTCTTCTGGCCTGCAGACATACATGCAGACAGAATACTGTAAACAAAAATAAATAAATTAAAAAAAAAAGAATATTTTGGTGCTAATAGTGAAGTACTCAATAAATCATTTAACAGTCTTGAAAGTGCATGACAAAAACCAAGAAGAAAATATGTTTTTGTGTTTATATATAAATGTTCTATAAATGATTCTGTTAGCAGTGGTTTAAAAAAAGCCACTGTAACAAGTTTAAATTATTCAACTATATAGGAGAATATGGCATATTTTTGCCAATATTATGCATTAACTAATATGCCAGCATATTAGGACAATGGCACTGGGTTTTGATCCTAGTGCATGTACTGGCTTTGAGGGAGCCTAGTCTGTTTAGATGCGTACCTTCCTGGACCTGGATGGAGCAGGGAGGACCTTGGACTTCCCACAGGGCAGGGAACCTTGACTGCTCTTTGGACTGGAGAGGGAGGGGGAGGGGAGTGGGGTGAGGGGGAAGGAAATGTGAGGTGGGGAGGAGGCAGAAATTTTTAATAATAATAATAATAATAATAATAAAAACTAAAAATTAAAAAAAAATTGTACCCCCCCCCCAAAATATTTTGAAACAGGATCTTGCTAAGTTGTCCCCGTAGTGGCTTTCAGCTTGACATCTTCCTGTTTCAGTCTCCCCAGGGGCTGGGATTACAGATGTGTGTCTGTATTCCCGGCTCTGTCTTTAGCTTGAATGTGGTTACAGATTCACATGTGTACACATCTGCCAATATCTGTCAGTTTTTGTATTTTCTACATGTATAGTAGAATGTTTTTCTGTTTTTCCATGTATAAACTAGAAGGGGAAATAAATTAACATTGTTAACAACAGTACCACAGACAACAGTTAACTAGAAAAAGAAATTTCAAGTTGAACAGAGCCAACTGAAAGCTCCACTTTCACATAAAAAGGAACACGTCTCCTGGCTTTGCTTCTGTTTGATTTTAATATTATTGTTTTGAAACAGGGTTTCACTATGTAGCCATAATTAGCCTGAAACTTGGTGTGTAGACCATGCTGGCCTCAAACTTGTGGGCGATTCTTTTGTCTCTGCCTCTTAAGTGCTGGGTTTACAGTCCTGTCCCATTACTGTCGGCTTTAATCTTGAGTTTTAATTGATGATCAGGTAATTTTGTTTAAATTGTCAACATGAGGGATTTAGAGTAGAGCAAATCTACTAGTCGCCTGCCCTGGCTGTGTGACTTTGAACAAGATAGACTCTCTCTGTTTGGTTCTTCCTTCTCTGAAACAGGAGGCATAGTGAGTGCTCACAGGATGGAAGCCATTGCTAGCACCCCCGTTTATTACATGTCTTGATTTCTCTGGGGCTCAAAGTTAGATGGTTTTGAGAAAGAAAATAGATTGTCTTAAATTCACAGGGGATTGGTTTTTGTGGAATTGCCAGAAAGAGGACCATCCCAGGAAGGGACAGGAGCTCAGATGAGTTGTGTTTCTTCTGTGTTCCTGGTAGGGTCATGAAGCAACTAGGGAACTTCTCCTCTGCTCTGTGCCTTCAGGTCACCTCTGCCCTTCTCAGGCATCATTGTTTTGAGTTTTTTAATCAAAAAGAAAAACTTTGCTAAATGATGATGATATCATGCTCAAAGGTACCATATTTCTGATTCTGATTGATTATTGAAGATCAATTCTGACATTTAGTTGGTATTGCTTTTTGTTTGTTGATATTAAAATATATTGGCCATTTAGTGTAGAAAAATGTTTGATATTTTAAATGTTTGACTTAAATGTGAAAGACTTTATTTTCTTACCTTGCTAGCTGTTAATAATTTATAAAACTGTCAACATGTGCTTCAAGGAGAGTGAAAGCTGGTCTTGTTTTCCTCACCTAAGCATTGTGACTTGTGAAAACAGAATTCTGGGACTGGGTGGGGATCCCTGATTCAAGGGTTTGTTGATAGATTGCAGATGTTAGCCAGAGAACAGACTAGGTTCTACAATAATTTCTTGACACTTCCAGCAAGAAGAATAGGGAACTAGCAGAAATAGGTGCAGTGGGCCAGATCACAGGGCTTTTTTTTGATAATAGAATTTGAGGAAGGTATAAGCTGTGTGTATAGAATCTACTTGCCTAGAGATTAGGGCAATATTATGCCAGATAAACAGTGTTTTGGATTGGAAGACATTCTAGAAGGAGCGCTGCTCTGAATTGGTATGTTACATGTGTTTTGTGTAGGTGGATTTTTCTTTGGGCCTCCAGCTCATAAATAAAGACATGGAGACTTATTATTTATGAAAGCTTACCTTAGCTTAGGCTTATTTTAACTAGTTCTTATAGCTTAAATTAACCAGTTTATATTAATCTATGTTCTGCCATATGGTGTTCTTCATCTCCATACTTAACTGTCCATCTTGCTTCCTCTCAGTAATTCTCTCTCTGCCCGGAATTCCCACCTATCTCTCTTGCCTAACTGTTGGCCGTTCCGCTTTTTATTATACCAATCACAGCAGTATATCTTCACACAGTGTACAAGTATCCCAGAGCAGCTCTGGGCTTAGCAAGAGCACTGACTGGCATCAGGCACGATGGATTTCAAGTCAGCAGTTTCATCATACACCCAGAAAGGAGCCTCTGCACCAGGGAATTGATTCGCTCTCTGTTTGCTTTGCATGCCAGCCTTAGGCCTTTGCAGTTGAACTTAGGACTTCCAGAATTGTTATTTCATCATTGATATATACATTTGGAGGACAGTTTAGTGTAAGTATAGTTTTATTAACCTTAATGTGCCACTATCACTTATAGAAACCACCAGAATCCCCTACTTTTTCGTGGTCTAGGCCTAATTTCCACCTACTTTGTGATTGCAGTGAATCAACAGCCGATTGATTTGCTTTTGGAGGGTCCTGGAATGGCACAAGATTTTTGTTTGTTTTTGAAAAGACATGTCCAGTTTTTCTAAGTTTTATTATTTATTGTCTTGCCCCAGCATATTGCAAATGATCGGGTTTGCTGTTTGATTTATTTAGAATGTTGTATTTGGTGTAGGTAACTGAAAGGCAAATTTGATGCCAAGCAAGGGTAGACTGACTACCTTATGACTCAGTGTGCCTTTCCTCTGGGTTTCTGCAGGGCTTGAGGTCCGGTGGGTGGATTGCTACTTTCCCTTCACCCATCCTTCCTTCGAGATGGAGATCAACTTCCATGGAGAATGGCTTGAAGTCCTTGGCTGTGGAGTGATGGAGCAGCAGCTGGTCAATTCAGGTAGGAAAGAACCTGGTACTACATTTACAGGTTTCCTGGAGGGCCTGCCTATTCTCATGTGACCTCATTTGCATAATCACCTGCAGTTACATCACCAGGGGCAGCATCACCAACCTCTCCAAGAATGCCCATGAGACCCATGTCCTATGCTGTGCTCGTCACTCCTCGTTTTGCAAATATGTCTTATCTTTGGATATCCCACTTGTCAACTCTTGGCAGCTAGATTTGGATCTTAGGATTCTGTACTCATTGGGAGCATTGGGGAGGGTTTTGTAATTGCCCCAAAGACATTTATTTATATATGTGTCACATGAGTGCAGTTTGTCTTCCGAGCTATTCAAGAATAAAGGTAATATATAATCCTCTTTTGTTGTTATTGCATTCAGTTCAGTAGCCAGAATTCAAGAGAGATTTTATAACTACACTACAGCATGAAATAAAACCACACAGGCCCATGATACCTAGTTGCTCCCTTCTGTCAGCAAAGGTATTACCATCAAGTGAAAGAATTTGGAAAGACATGTAGCTAATTAAATTCTAAACAAACTTGAGAAAGCTCTTTGCAACTCTTTTTCTGGGGGACCATTGCCTATTAGAAATGATACCATTTAGACTTGGTTTCAGAACTGTGCATTTTAAAAATATGACTATGAATTTAATTATGAAAGAACCGTTTTTAAGGCTAGGAATATAGCTTAGTTTGTCAAGTCTTGCCTAACGTGCATAAAGCCCTGGATTTGAATTCTAGCACTACTTAAAACATGGCGATTAGGTCTGTAAACAGAGAGGCAGGATATCAGAAGTTCAAGGACATCCTCAGCCATGTAGTGAATTCAAGAGTCGCCTGTGATACATGAAACAGCCTCAAACACTCTAAAATAAATATGTATATATGCATGTAGATATATATTGTGGAGTCTGATGTTTTTGGTGAATGTTGAGAGACTAATCAGTGAAGCAGCAAACAGAGTGGTACTGATGTGGATTTTTGTCTGTTCAATGTCCCCTACCATCTACATTTTGGCCCTGGAAAAGGGGCATTTGCTTTGTGGTCTTAAACGGCAATTTTGGATTGGGTACAGAGCCCTCATTTTCAGTGTAGACAAGAATAAGTCATTTCCCGTTGGACAAACTATGATTAAGGGCATGGTACCAGTTCATGATGAGGTGAGACTGGAGACGGAGGTGGTATGAGTGTTGGAACTGTCCTTGGATTAGAGGCTGAATGCCTGGTCACTCTTTTTATTCTCGTTACCGAGGCCTGCTTCATCTGCTAAATCACTAAAATGATGAATTTTGAAAAATAAAAAGAATTCATTCCTAAGAGGTGGCAGGAGTTCCAATCTCTAATCTGCCTCCTTGAGAATAGGGCTGTAGAATATTTATGGGTTAAAGAAGTGGATGGTTGAGAAAGAGAGAAAGGGGATTAAATACAGGGTAAGGGAGAGTGAACTGATCAGTCTGCTGTCCATGAGTGGTTGTACACGTGGCTCTTCCAAAGATGCATATTCTGGAAATGTTGATGTTTGGTTTTTCTGAAGGTGGAGTTTTGGGTCTTTAAGTCAAGGTCACTCATCAGATAACTGTGTGTATCTGAATTAAGGCTTGATGTCTTCAACCTGGTTGTAGTAGCCCGAAGTGCTCCAGGTCCTGGGAAATGGCAAATGGCATGGCTTAGGGCAGTGGCCACATCTCAGCAACGTTACTGTTAACAAAGCTCATGGTTGTACCATGTTTATATGTGATTTCGTGATTGATGACTGATGATGATGACAGCAAATGACTTGAAGCCAGGGGAGCCTCAGAATCTATCCAGGCTTCCCCTGGCTTTTCTTCTACAGAGAGTGGATCTCTGCACATAGCCAAAGGCTTCATAGGCAGCTTTCAAATGTGTGAAAAGCTGACTGACAAGTGATTTTATTTTCCTGAATATCGGCGTCCCGAAAAGACTGGCTGTGTATGCAGCATCCCTGTTGTTTCACCATGCTGTCTCCCTGCCCTTCCACGTGCTCTCCCTTTCTTGGTTCTTGGTCTCTGCATTCCCTTTCCGCTCTATATTTCTCCAGTCTTTTCTCTCACAACAGAGAACTGGAAGAGAGAACTTTGTTTTGTTTTGGTGTTTTTACAATCAGGTCTCATGTAGCCCATGGGATCTTTAAACTTGCTGTATAGATGGACTTTGAATTCCTGCTTCTCCTGCTTCGTCTTCTGCATGCTGAGATTACAGGTGTGCACTACCACACCTAGCTTAAGAGAAAACTAGAAACAACATCATGATACTGTACCAGTTTTAGGTCTTGTAGAAGATTGGGTGCGTGCCTAGATCACCAGAATGCAAAGGTGCCCATGATGAAGCAGTAATGGTTAGTAGCAGATGTCATCTGAGCCCTGATCATGCACTACTATTTCAGAACATATGCTTTTTATGCTGTCTCCCTTATAAACATGCAGGCAAAATTCTGAGGTAGATTTTGCCATAATCCCCATTTTTTATTTTGTCTGGGACAGGAGAATCTGATCAAATAGCTAGCTTCTAGTACTTAACCACTGTCGTGGTGGTTTATTTTTCAACTTGACACAAGCTAGTTGTCCGGGAAGTGGGACCTCAATTGTGAAAATGCATCTATCAGATTGACCTGTAGGCAAGGCTGAGGGGCATTTTCTTGATGAAGATTGGTGTGGGAAAGCCAAGTTCACTGGTAGTCCTGGGTTGTATAGGAAAGCAAACTGAACAAGCCAAGAAGAGCAAGCTAGCAGGTAGAATTCCTCCATTATCTCGGCTTCAGTTCCTGCCTCCAGGTTTCTGCCCTGAGTTCTTATGCTGACTTCTCTTTATGAAGGATTGCAAATTATAAAATGAAATAAACCTTTTCTTTCCAGGTTGCATGTTGTCGTGGTCATTGTCACAGCAATAGTAATCAAACTAAGAGAGCCACCAGGTTATGCTACCTAAATAGGGAAGTGCGTGATTTTGCAGAGGTCAAAAATTGGTTTGGAACAACCAGTTTTTCCTACCATGAAATGAAGAATGGATACTAATGGAACAGATGGAGCACACATTTTCACTTGTTTTATAATCAGCTCCCTTAGAAGAAGGGCTCTGCTACCTTGTATGTCATCTATGACATACATATTCTTTTTCTTAACATAGTTTTTCTGTTGATTCTTTTGGGAATTTCACATCAAGCGTCCAAATCCCACTCACTGCCGGGCCTTCCATGTACACCTTCTACCCTTGTATTCTCCCCCACAAAAGAAAGAATAAGTTCACTTTGCTCCTCCATCTTGCCTCCCTCTCCATCACAAATCCTTTGTTAAGGTGGCCTTGGGAGCTGCTGTGTGTTGCACAGTATACCCTTTTGCCTGATCTGCTTTACTTGCAAATGTTCATTGCAATAAATTGTTTGTCTGGTTCAGAGCCTCTGTCTTCTGGTACACTGTCAATACTGGACCCTCACAAAACCCCTCTTGGATAAATATTCTTGCTGTTGTCCTGAGTAATGGAGATTAGTGGTTATAGCTAAACAGAACTGGTTCCTTCATATACTCCAGCAGGTCATAGATAGGTAGAAGTTGGAGTGGGCCAACTCAAAATCCTGGATGATAGGCCTGGGTGGCAGCTGAGTTGGTCAGCCAAGACCCCTGCTAGCACTGCCCCTCTTAGGTGAAGGGCGGGGCCAACTTCCCTGCCTCTTGAGGCCAGGGAGGAGCATAGCCAGCTCTCCCAGAACAAGTTAGTTCATCATGGCCCTAGATTATCAATGTGGCTTTAGGCAGCAGTCCAGACCTCTGGCATCTGCATGGCTTTTGCTGGTAACAAGGACCGGGATCTCAACATGGACCCCAGCTGCAGTAGGGCCATGGTTCCAGACATGGCTGTGGTGGCAACACAGGTCCAGATATTCCATGACCTCAGGTGTCACTGCAGTCCTCTCGCCTCAGCCTGTTCTCCACCACTGTCATGTCTCCAGTTCTGCCTCTCTTCACAGCACATGAACTGCTCTGCTTGCTTTTCTTTCTTTCTACCAGACATTTACTCATTATAGTGGCACCCTGCCTGTACTGCCTGGTGGTGGCAGTGGTCCTCTGGCCACTGTCTCTACCCCAGATAACTGGCAGGCCTAGAGTGCATATTCTTAAAGCATGGGATGAGCTTGCTAATGTGCATGCACACTGCAGTTGGCCTTGCTATACATGTTTTTATGTCTAGAGCATGTGCTTTCCAAGTGCCTCACAGAATTGTATCTTTTCTCGTCTTCCTTGTATTCTATATATTCACTGTGACATTCAGGCTCCTAGACTTAGTAATTGTGATGTGAGTGTTGTCTATTCTCCTGATGATTTGGCCAACCACCTCATACCCTCTGGTGCTTTGAGGATAATGTTGAGTCATGTCCCAGTACTACACAGTTTCCCCACTGGGATGACTCAGGCTGATTCTCTCTATTCGTAAGGGGTATGGGATGCAAACATCTAAAGGCATCATCAAGGGATGATGAGTGGATATGATTGTGCCAGGAAGGAATTTCTCATTCATTGACACCTTGTAAAGTTCTGAAGATTATACATAGACCAAGGCAGAGAGAAAAGTCTATAGTAGAAAGTAACTTAAAATACTGAATCTATGTCTCTGGTGGCTAATTGTGCTTGTCAACATGACCACGTCTGGAATCAATTAGAACCTAGGCTGTTGGGTACACCTGTGAGAGATTTCATTGATTGGCTCATTTGAGGTGGGGTGGCCCACTTTAAATCTGGATTACTTCAGGCCAGGAAACCCTTTAGATGGAATTTTCTGTCCTGCCTGGTTTCACAGCTGTTCAGTCCCAAAGAAACACACAGAGGCTTATATTAATTATAAACTGCTTGACCTATTATCTCAGGCTTATTATTAACTAGCTCTTACAGCTTTATTAACCCATAATTCTGGTCTATAGTTAGCCACAAGGCTTAGTACCTTTTCTCAGTAAGGCATTCTCATCTTGTTTCCTCTGCATCTGTCTGGTGACTGACTCTCTGCCTTTCTTCTTTCCAGAATTCTCTTAGTCTGGTCACCCCACCTATACTTTCTGCCTGGCTACTGCCCAAACAGTGTTTTATTAAAATACTACTAATCTCAAATCTTTACAGTGTACAAGAGCATTATCCTATAGCATTCCCCTCCCCTCCCACTTTTTTTCTTTCCAAAACAAGAACTCTGAATCTAATCTCCTTTGTTTAGTTTCTTTCTTGGCCAATATCCATAACAAGACCCATCCTAAATCTTGGCCATATCTGCTTGTGGATGTCCACACAAAAGGACATGGGAGAAGGGAGCTTTCTGTTTTTACCTGCTTTCCCTCACTGACACTGGAGAATTCATCTATATCCTTGCTGAGTATTTTTCAATGGGGTTAGATCCTACTTCTAGATTCCAGCATAGTCTGAAGACCAGCGGAGACATCCAGCCTCATGTGCCAAACAACTGCAAGGTTCTTGGCCTTTCTGTGAAGAGATAGTGATTGTTGGCCTGTAAGTCACTCTAATAGATCCCCTTTTAATATGTGTATTCATTGTATCAGTTGTGTTCCTTTAGAGAACTCTTGACATACAGTTTCCTTGCCTCCTTGTTGAATTGTAAAATGGGCTCTAGGGAAACCTTTGTAAACCCATTCATTATCAGTTTCTAGTGCTATACAATTATTGTTTGCCTGTTTGTATATGAAGTTTTTCTTACAGTCTTCCTAAGGCTAATAGGGAATAGAATCAATATTGTCCCTTTGAGGCTGTCATGACACATAGACATAAAAACGATAATGGTACCATGTGGTATTTGTAACAGAGGAATGAGTAATAGGCACAGTGAAAGAGAAGAGGAAGGCTTAGAAAGATTATCAGGAAAGGCTCAGAATGGAACGTATGATGTAGCGGTTGCAAATGTGTCTCAGGATAAGTTAGGTTCCTGTTTCCCAGGGGTTATCTTTGGCATCACTGCTACTCCCCAGTTGGTCTTCCTCTTGTGCTTTCCTGTGTTAATGTGAGGCTTTTTCTTGTCTGTTTCTCTTTGATAACTCATCTATGCAGTCTCTGTGTGGTATAGTGTTAGGTCAGTGATTTAAGTGAATCAGCTTTTAAAGGTCATTAGTCTTGGTATAGCCTTGGCTTGTTAGGTACACTTGACATGCTGTTTAATAGTTAGCATTTTGAAGAATGCTAGGCAGGGTATTAGATCAGGAGGTTACAGAAATAATAAAGAGTGCCCTTTCCTTGCAAAAACTTACAGCATAGTACTTTGGATCCAGATTATACCCTAGAGCTCATGTATTCAAGGACCGGTCCTCAGGCTGGTGCTATTAGATATGGAGTGTATTGGAAGGAAGTCAGGTCATTGGGGGCATTCCCTTAAAGGGGATTTAGGCTTCTTCCTGTTTCTGACCTCTATGATGTGAGTAGTGTACTCAGCCGCATGTTCTTATGTGGTATGCTACTGCATTCCTAGTGTAAAACACCAAGCCAGCTAACCGTGAACTGATAACCTATTACCTCCCAAACTGTGAGTACCACAATGCTTTGAAAATGCTGTGTTTGAGATAAGCCGAATATTCCCCTAATTTTGGTGAAGATTATGTCATAATCGCAGTGAAGATGAATAATATTTTCATCAACAGCATGTTTGCTCTTGACCTTTTTGTGCCCCACATCCAATCTTGTCTTGCTACCTCTGATAGCTTCTGCTGTTTCATCCTTTCATTTATTATGTTCTGTAAATGTCATATGGTCAGTATGTATTCTTTATATGTGGCTTCTTCCCTTATCATATAGCAGTTTTGAGTTTTCCCTCTGCTATGTGTCAGTCATTCCTATCTCAGTTCATTGCCTTTCACTTTGAATACTATTCTGTTGTATAGCTACACTTCAGTCTGCTTACCCATTCATTTTCTTTTTGATGGATATTTGGATTGCTCCCAGTTTGAGGCAGTTAAGTATGAAGTTGCTATAAATATTTGTGTATAAGCCTTTTGGTGGACATGGTTCTCTTTTTGAAAAGAAATCCATAATAGAATTTTCTGTGTCAATAACATCCAAATAATTGCCTAGTATTGTTCACCTTTTCAATGCCTGCTAATTTTCTTCTCTTAGTATTCTATTAGTGCTGTGAAAAATATGTGTTCTGCTGTGATTATGGAGTTCTATACTATGTCCGTTAATTCTGTCAACTTTTCCTCATGTTTTTTGGTATTGTTATTAGGTGTGTTTATTTGTGCGTTTGATGTGTTTTGCAGAGGAGTTTCCCCTTTCATCCTTGTGAGACCTTCCTCTGTGGTAATTCTTTCTTAAAGTTTATTTGTATTAAAATGATGTACATCCCTATTCAATTACCTTTTTATTATTATATTTACATTTATTATTCTTGGCTCCATGGAAAACCTCATCATTCAACATGTATTTAATTCTTTCTAGCGCTTTTCCCTTGGCATTTCTTACAGACTGATGATAAAGGTGTGTTTTATCTGAGCACACCTTTCCTTTTTATCTGAACAATATTTTTAATGAATATAGATTCATGGATTGATGGCTCTGTCCTTTCTCTTAGCAATTTAAAAATGTTGCTGTTTTTTACCTATGGTTATATGAAAAGCACAACAATTTCATTTGCCTAATAATTGTTTGTCTATATCTATGTGTTTTCTGTTATTTTCTTAAGCTAGTTTTAAGGTTTTTATTTTTGCCTTCTTGATTTTCAGAAATGTGATTTTCATGTTTTTAGATATAGTTTTCTTTGAATTTACATGACAATCTTTTCCTCTTTGTTCCCCCACAGAGACCCCTTTTTATTTTACAAAAAAATATTATTTTTTTTAATGTATGAGAGTTTTGATTGTATGTGTGTCAGTTCATCAGTTGCATGCCTGTTGTCTGCAGAGAACAAAAAGGGTTTCAGATTCTCTGGAACTAGAATGCAAGATGGTTTTAAACCATCATGTATGTTGATGCTGGGAACCTAATCTGGGTCCTCTGGATGAACTGCTGGTGCTCTTAACCCTTGGACCCTCTCCTCTCCTCTCTCTCCTCTCCTCTCCTCTCCTCTCCTCTCCTCTCCT
>NC_022018.1:40702235-40721700 GCF_000317375.1 Microtus ochrogaster
CACTCCCCTCCCCTCCCTACCCCACCTCTCTCCTCTCCTCTCTCCTCCTCTCTCCTGCTCTCCCTAATTCCCCCTCCCTTTCCCTACACCCTCCTCTCCTCTTTCCTCCTGTTTTCTTTTCTCTGTCTTTCAGATCTGGTAAAACTCATGGAATAACCTCATGTTCACTGGCTGTGTCCTCTGTTATCTCACTTCTGTTGCCCTGGTCATCAAGTAGCTTTCTTCCATATTGTGTTTGTTCTTTTGTAATTGACATTTGCTTGTATTTCACAGTTTCCATTTTCTGCTTAGAATGCCTGTGTTTTCATTCTTATGAAACTATTTCTTCTGAGAGCAAAACTACAACAGTCACTTTAAGATGATAACTGATAATTTCAACACCTGGCTCATCTTGAGACAGATGTCTGTGTGGAATGGATCTCAGCTTCCTGGTTCTTTGCACTAGTTTTGTATTATGTGAGGATGCTATGAAGGGGACTTGTGTATGTTCTTGTTCGGTTATAATCCTGTGACGACGGTTGGGATTTTAATAGGTGAAGAACTTTGGGTGTGCTTTTGTGCACAGTGATTTATGTCTCAGTGTCTCTGCAGTGTTGATCTGAGTACTTTCAGGCATCCACCTCTATCTCACAGGGTTCTGTCAGATTTGGTCCCACTTTGTCACCCTGTGACAGTTTCTCCTGGTTGTGATGGTATGTTTTAGAGTGCTCTTGCTTGATTAGGAAATGTAGCTTGGAGCATGTCTAAGGTTTCCATTATGCCTTTTGCAGAGGGTTGGATGTCTTGCCTAGTAGAGTTTTTAATGCTCCCTAATCCTGTCTTTAATCCTGTTCACCCTCCAGTGTTTGTCTTGCTAGTGTAAAAGAGAAGGTTCCCACTCTGGCTTCATCCTGGGGCATGAGCTTTAGCAGTAGTTCTTCTGTGTGCCCAATGTTGGCAGTGAGTTTTTGCACATTGTTCGCTTGTGAAATGGAGAAAAGAACCCATCTAGAATTCTTATTTTCTTCACCTAAAGTTTTGTATATTTGGTGACTATATAAAGTAACTGCCTCTCAGTTCCCCACTCTTTCTTATGTTCACAAATGGATGAAGTTGACTGGGAAGTACCAGTCAGAAGTCTGTACTTCTGGCCAGTTTAGATTGCTCCAAGCTATAATTTCATCCAACCATCTACTCCTTCCTTTGTCCACTCATGTTGCCCTGGGGCTTGGAAGCATTTTCTGCTGTGGGAGGAGCATATTTCTCTGTCCCGCTGATTTGATGCTCACCTTCTTGACTGCTTTGGCCAATAGGATATTAGCAGCTGTGGTAGGAAGACAGGCTAGCACTTTGCAGCTGCTGGATTAAGGGAACATTCCTCCTGCTGTTTTTTTAACACTGAAAGGCTCATATAGTTCTTCTTAGTCCAGCTGCCAAGCCTAAAGCCCTGCCCCCCAGATGCCTGGTTGTTGTTGCATGCCTTGAGACTTTGTACCGTTTTGTTGTCCAATGCCATTACTGAGTCACAAAATGTACTTGGTGGTTGTATTGTGCGTTCATTTTCAGCTGTCTGAGATCTTGAGATTCTCTCCTCCAATTTCATTTCACAGGAAGTCCAGGAGACCTTACTCATTTTCTTCCTAGGCATTTCTACCTTGCTTTCTTCTTTAGTTTAGTGGAAAGGATGGTTGAAAAGGGCGGGAGTTTTTCTACTTCCTTCTCACTGTACAGCAGTCACTGAAATACTGTCTCAGCATGAGGTATAGTTTTGGTTCTGTGAACTAGGCAGGAGTTAGCAGTGCAGTTTATGTGGAGAGTTGCACCCTCAGACATTTTCACAAGCTACTAACAAGGAGGATGTGCTAGGTTTGGGGTAAGCATTCCTTAGAGATTATTATATACTAGGACCCGGGTATAATTAGGAGATGGTGGACCTTTGAAAAGGTGGAGCCTATAAGGGTTTTCAGGTCATTGTGAGCATGCCTTTGAAGAGGATGTTGGGCCCTAGTAGCTTCCTTTGCCAAGTGAGTTCAAGCTGCCAAAATAAAATTTTGTTCTTTCTAATCTGATTACATCAAGTATTCCGTGACAGTGATAGAATGTTGGCTAACATGTGTGTTTCTGGAATAATCCTCTTCAGTATTTGAATTTCACCATTCACAGGTAGAAGACTCAGAAATCAGTAGAACAGTTGCTTTATGAGAGCAGGATAAGTTTTGCTTTTGATTGTTGTGATATTTTGAGCCCTAGGTCAATGCCTAACACATCATTAGTGCCTGTACACAAATCCAGAACAAATGGTAGGATAGACTAGAGGGGCCTCTTGCCCCTCATGGTAATTGGTAGGGTCTTTTCCCCTCTAGGTTCATAGAAGCAGAACAGTGGGAAGAAAGGGGACCTGTTTTTCCAAGTGTACCCTCCTTGTGCCATTAGCTGCTCTGCGTGATTCTGATTGTGAGAGTATAAGGGCTTGGTGTCCTGGCTGCTCTCTTGGGCAAGTCATGTGAGTCTGAATTTCTTCACTGACAAATGCGTGGCCTAAGACAGTGTGTCTAAATTTCCTTTAAACGCTCCAGTTCTAGAGTGTGGGCTTCTAAACAGCCCCGAGTTTTTAAATGTCAACTGGGCCTCACATTCTGTTCTGTATTATCATGTGGAAAATTGTAGGCCAGAAAGGTTTGGTTATATATGGCCGGCTAAGGAGGTTTCTTTTACTCTTTAAAGAAATTCTCAGAGATAAAACAAAATAGAAAAACTAGAATGCTCGTATAATTGAATTGTATGTAAAGTATTTATGGAGCCCTTGCTTTATGGGATCTCAGCAGCTTTGCAGGCGTGCGTGATGTGCTCCCAGTAGCTAAATTTTATTTTCTCCCCTGCAAAAAGGCAATTTTAGAGGTTTAGGAATTATTTATGGTACTGCGAGGATAAACACAATCTACTAAGATATTTTCTTCCGTCTTTTTTTCAGTATTCATTTCTGTAATTTAGGCTAGCAGCAACAGCATCATGAAATGGTCATGTTATGCTTAAGGGGAGGGGGTGAAGAATTGTCACAAGGCATAATTTTTGCTATGTCTTAAAATTATGACTTTTAATTGGCATTTTAGGATTGTGGTATCATTAGGTCTCTCTACACATGCACGCACACAGTGATGTTCATTAGTTCTCAGTGTTGGAAATGATGTGTGGCAGGCTCTGTGCTAGGTGTTGGGCACGGGGAAGGGGAAGTATCTCCCTCTGAGATATAGACAGTTCAGGAGCGAGAGTAATGAGGAAGCCACAGTGCCCATGTTTCTGTAGGAATAATTGAAACAGAAACTGGCTACTGGAGAGGTTGTATAAAGTTATCTTTTGTTGGATTAGAGGCTTGAGGTGAGCAGCAAGGTTGAATAACTGGTGGTGTAGGTCTGATACACAGATCTTCTCCCTGTGCAGAGTATTATCAGGAGTGGAAGGCAGTTGTACATGTTCTAGAGTAACTGATGCATAGGACCTGTTAGGGTATACTCACAGGTATGGGGAGTATGTTAAGGAGGACAACATCTAAACAGGGTCAGAGTTCTTCATTTTTGCTTTTTAATACAAATTTTATTTATTGTATGGGTATTTTGCCTGAATAAATGTCTGAATATCTGTGCACAATGCTCATGCATGGTGCCCATGGAGGTCAGAAGAGGGCATTTGATCCTCTGAAACTGGAGTTAGAGATGGTTGTGAGCTGCTGTACAGGTGTTCACTTAACCACTGAGCCATCTATTCAGCCCTAGGATCAGTGTTTGAAGGGCTTGGCATGCAAAGCAAAGCCCATACATATCATTCTACTGGTAGTAGCCATCAACTGAGAGAACTTGGGTAGAGAGACAATGAAATAAGATTGATGTTGGCAGTCTGGCTTTGTTATGGTATGAGTATAACCACCCCTTCAAAGAATAGAAGACCAAATGGTAGTACATGGTAGTGCATGGGTGAAAGTGACAATGGGGAGACAGGGAAACAAAGTGCCAGTGTCTTAAAGGAAACAATGCAAATTGACAACAGTCTGGGCATGATAATAAAATACAGATTGAAGGATAATTTAGTTTCAGTTGCGACTTTCCCAAGAATAATGAACACATAGGGCTTTTGGGCAGTATTCTGCTCTAGAACCACAGAAGATACACACCTCTTTGACGTGGGATTCCCCTCTATATGCTGTAAATATGTTTTGTTACCATTGGTTAATAAAGAAGCTGCTTTGGCCTATGTCAGGGCAGAATATAGCAAGACGGGAAATCCAGCCAAGATGGAGGAAGAAAGAAGGCAGAGTTAAGGGAGAGGCCATGTAATCACTGAAGAAGAAAGACGCCAGACATTACCACAGCCTCTTAGTGATACATAGATGAATAGAAATGTGTTAATTTACGACGTAAGAGCTAGCTAGGAATATGCCTATGCTATTGGCCAAACAGTTCTGTAATTAATAGAATTTTTGT
Source organism: Microtus ochrogaster (assembly GCF_000317375.1). Classification (NCBI taxonomy): domain Eukaryota; kingdom Metazoa; phylum Chordata; class Mammalia; order Rodentia; family Cricetidae; genus Microtus; species Microtus ochrogaster. Next base: position 40,706,690 of record NC_022018.1, read on the forward strand.
GTGATTATTCGGGTCTGGGCAGGTGGGAAGCCAAAGCAGAGTCTCTGTTTGCACCTTTTCTCCCTCATTCTGTTTCCTAAGTCCCAAGAGTACTGGTGAGCACAGCAGTTTTGTCTTTGCTGAGTTTTTGTTTTTAGACTGAGGAGTCATTGGAGACCAATTCCTCCCTGAACTTTCTAAAGTATCATAAAATTTACTTCCCACACAGAATTCTACGGATTCGCAGTGGCTGTGACCTGCACAAAACTTGGGTGTACCCTGATGGAAACACATGTTGCCTAGTTGGCTCCTCTCTCTTCCAGACAATTGTTCTAGCTCTCCTTGGACAGGCTGTCTGGGTATGTCTGCCTCCTGGAGGGCTGTTGGTGGATGGGTGATCTGCATTAGCTGGATAGCACACATGCCCCAAGCTGATCTGAACATGTCTGTGAACAGCTCCATTTCTTTGAGTCCTGGAACTTTAAATTGCATAATTGAATTAAAACCAACCTAGCTTGCTGTATGGTCAGTTGTCTGAGCCGAACGCTGTGAAGACTGTGCACTGGACTCCTTGTCAGTGGCACTTACAGTGGTGATACGGGGCACAGCAGAGAGCGGTTCTGTGCCTTTTGGAAGCAGCTTCAGTCATTATCTTTCCAAGTTCACAATGCCTTCCACATTGTCATTTTGTCCTCATTGTCTTTCCTAGAAGGATTTGGGAAAGGTTGGCTTCTCTGATGGAGACTTAATGTTCTGATTTGATTGTAGGTGCTGTAAGAACTTAAGGCCATCGCTCACCTCTGTGTTTGCATATGTAGTTTTCTTTCATCCTGAGCTTTTTGTGTATTTTTAGGAAGAGTTTGTATTAATTTACATTTAAAAGTCCTGTATTTTTGTCTCATTTTTATCTCGCCACTTCAGGTATACAGAAATAAATGAAAAAGTCATCAAATGTTGACTTCCAAGGCTTTATTACCTCAGACAGCTTCATTATATTTGTAGAAATCTAGTGTGCTTTGAAGGAATTAATCTAGCCTTGCTTGCAATCTGTATATGTTTACATAGAATGAACAAACATTGCATTATGTTTTATGAAAATTCAATTATTCCTGTCTCCAGGAAACATGTTCTACTTAGTATTTAATTCTCAAGTAAGTCAGCATGATGGTTCTTGAACTGTCATAAGTGTTGGAGATTTGGAGCACATTGCTTGTTTTTCATGATTCATGGAGAAATGGCTAGTTGCTGTTTCATTGGGATCCTAATCTGCATCTGAGCATATAGAGACATTTGTCTCAATAGCACTGGGCTCATATAAAATCCTTGTAGATTTTTCTTAAGACAGATCGTTAAGGATGATGCTCTCATGGTTATTGCTTCATTTTGGAATGTAGAGTGATGTGGGATTTCGATCCATTTAGCCAATGACTTTTGGGACAGCAAGTCCCCCCCCCCCCGAAAAGTTTCTATATGCTTCATTCTTTAGTTTGTTCTGTGGACAAGGCAGAGTGAGAATTAAAAATAGAAATCGTCAGTGAGGGGCATGGCTGTCTCTTCTGATTGCTTAGACCTGACAACCAAGAAGGATCAGTTTAAATGCTGCTTTTCTTTTAAAACATTCGCAGAATTTGGTATTTGACCCTAACACATGGTCTCCTGCTGTCTATTTTTATTTCAATGAAGTAATTATTTTGTAGACATCCCTGTTATGTAACACCTTCATATCTTTTATAGTTTTATGCTTGACATTTTGCATGTTACGTCTACAAAGCTCCAATCTCTATGGAGGTAGGAACCATACTTAATTTTTCATTAATAGCTGTAACATTAAAATGCATTGAAGAAAATAGGGTTAGTTGTTGAGGTTCAGAGGCTGGGTGGGTGGCGTGGTGTCACACACTGGTTGAGAGAAATAGAATTTGGCTATGGATAAAAGTTGCTTGGAGACTTTAAGGAAAGAGCTGGGCATAGTACTAGAGCAGGAGTTGAGAATACACCATGAAGAATGATGGCTTTGCCTCTGGGGATGTAGATTCTATGCTTCAGGATTGGGAATGGGCTGGTGCTGGAGGTTTTTTAGACAGAAATCATGGCAAAATAGAATAGTCCACTAGGTCCTTCCTCCCCAGTTTCTGGCCATCTGACTTTGCTTAAATATTTTTTGAGATTTGCTCTGTTGTCCAGGCTGATCTGGGTTTTGGGGTCATCTTGATTGGCCTTTGTAGCTTATGTTTACTGGCATGGACCACCACACTGCCCCCCCCCCCCTTCTTGTCTGTAGTTGCATTGTGCCCCACCCCCACCCCAGGGAGCTCATGAATATGCAGCACACCTGCAGCTCAGCACAGCCCAGCAGGACCCTGGGAATTCCTCCTGTTTGCTTGTCAAACTGGATTGTTTATTCTTTTGCTTTTTCTCTATTCACCAAACATTTAAGAGAAGAGCTCAGCTTTCTTTATTTCCTTGTCATCAAGTTTCTAACCTTTACTAGCTAGATTCTCAGTAGATATTTGCCCAGTGAGTGAATGGATGGATAGATTGTTCGTGAACTTGAAAGACAGAGTGTATGGAGCAGAGCTGGGCGATGGATATTGTTCTGGAACATCCACAGTAACCGAGGAGAGAAGAGATGGGAGCTTCAGTTACAGCATGGCAATGGAACTCAGAGGAGGAGATTCTTTCTGGAGAGCTGGGGAAGGGGAGCTGGTGGGACACAGGCAGTGAACAGCTGTTGTCAAGGGCTGAGCAGTGGGGAACAGACCTTCCAAACTGATCATGGCATTCTCTGGATTCTTTCTTGTGGGCCACAGGGAACCACCCCCTGTATTCTGATTAAAATTTGGCCTAATTGTGAATTAACTGCCTTGGTTTGTAAAACAACCTTCAAAGGCTGCACTATGGAGTAAATTGTGGGAATCTAAGGCATCCTTTGCTTAAATGTTATTTACCGATTTCTTTATACACAATTTTATACATTAAGGCTATGAGGCAGTAACATCTATTAATATAGATATATCTAGGTGAAATGAGAAGCAGGAGATAAAGGGGAAATAAGAATAGAAAGATAATGAAGCTATTACAAGTTTACAACAAAGAGACACATTTCTCTGTGTTGCTGCAGAGAGACATATATTTGCCTCTCAGCTCCCCATAGTAAAGGGAAGGGGGAAACAGTTCATTAATACTATCTATAGTGTCTGCAAGATAAAAACTCTTTCAGGGAAGACAGCATTCTTGACACTGAAAGCGGAGGGAAATTCTCCCCTTCTCTGTGAGACAGTACATCTTATAATACAAGTAATGTGACATTCAGAGCATTCTTCCTAACACTCCCCACACTTCTTACCAGAGTGGTAGGATTTGATTTTCTCTGTGTGACACATGATGAAATTAATTGTGAACTACCTCTACAGCCCACATCTGCAATTCTCTGTTACTTGTCTGTTACCTCTGTCAGTCAGTTCTTGGTGAGTATTGTGTGTGGCAGGTTGCTAGATAACTCAGGGAACCAGAGCCTGCAAGCCTTTCCAGAGAATCCCAGCAGCCCTAGTGGCCAGCCCAGGCATTACCAAATGGGAGGTAGAGTTGAGTAACACACACACACACACACACACACTCACACACATTTGTATATCTTATTACTTATGTTATTATGTTATGTATCTTGTTATTTATACAGGAAGTTCCATATTCTTCTGCTCACATATTTAGATTTAGGCAATGTTAGTTCCATTTGGAATTAATGCACCTACCATCCATTCCTTGTACTTATGGACACGATTTTCTGTTGTCATTCCTAAATGCTAAGCTATCAACTCATCCTCATGTCCTGATTAACCTCGCTTTGTCTTCAGCTGTATGTACTGTTCTACAGGGACTGATCTCATAATGGTGGTCTGCTGTGATCTCATAATGGTGGTCTGCTGCGCATGGTGTTTGCCTTCTCTCTGCTCACAGGCCCTGTCAGCACTCTTGTCTGTGCCCCAGAATCGGCTGTGCTCTGGCCCTGACTGCCCAAGCCCACCATCCCCTTGGCGTGTGGCATTGCCACTGAACAGCATTTTACCTTCTTTGCCGGGGTGGCGTGTGTCAGTCAGAGGACCCGCCTCTCTGTATCCTATGTCTGAGCATCAACACTGAGTGATGACTGCGAGCATGTATTTACTAGGGTCTCTGATTCTAACCTCCCTTTTCCATCACTGCAGAGCCACAGGAGCAAGGGTCCTATCGATTTTTTTCCTCTGATGCCCTCCGGCCTCAGCAGTGCCCATAGTGTGTGGTACAGATAGAGGTGCTGCAATTGTTTATAAACAGTGTCACCATTGCCACAGGGTTCCCTTCCCTTGTCATTCAGAATTGTCTTGGGGACTGCGTATTTGTTACTTGTTCTTTACCCTGCAGATGGTTACCAAGCAGCTTTTTGATTTTTAAATCTTTGCAGAAGATTCCAAAAAGCTCCTCCAAAGATGACACAAACCTCTATTTATTGCCTTTCAAAATATATACACTTTTAGTGCCAAGGGAGAATTTTTGAAGCTTGGGTATGCGTTAGTCTCCAGGGAGCCAGCAGGGAAGGCCAGACTGTGAGAGTGTTAGTCGAGGAATGTCTGATGTGGCTTACTGAACAATTTCAAAGCAGAGTAATGGAGGGAAGCTCAGGAATTCTAAGCAGCGACATTGTAACACAGAGAGTGCAAGGCTTTCATTTCATTGACTCAAAATCAGGTGGTTCACCCATACTCCAAATTTATTTTTATTACCTTAGTATTCTGTGTAGTGCCGCCTCTAACCATTTTTAGAGTAAAATTTCTTGGAGATCTATAGACTCCTCCTTTCTAATCTCATTGCTCTTGATTATAGGGCATTGGAAGTACAGGGACTGACTGTGGCTTGAAGATGGCGCTTTCTGTGCAGGATCAGGCAGCGTGGACCCAGTTAAATCCACTCACACTTCCACAACTGCACTGTGTCTCAGAGGGAACTTTTGACAGCTCCACAGTCCAGTTCCTTTAGGACTGCTATATTCTCAGATAACAGTTGCCTCCATGATTCAAGCCTCGTTCATTCATTAATGAGTATTTGTACATCTACTGTGTGCTAGATACTATCCCAGGTCCTTGAGATACATTAGAATGCAAACAAGTGAACTTTGTTTTCTTTTGTATTATATCTTGGAACTTTTGGAGGGCTTAATGATATTTACTTAAATATGATTTTATATTTCTATTATTCATATTAAAATACTTTGTGAATGAAAGGGTGTGGCTATAGAAGCCTTTGAGTAAAGAAATGGGTAGGCAGCATTAAAAGTGGCTCGTGGATATGCTTCCCTCCTGGGCATTTTCAGTAGTGAAGGATTAGTGGGTCAGTGAAGGGCCACTGAGAAGTCAGGGTGTTCCTCATCCCTATCTCTGTCCCTCTTCTTGGTGGATATGTTTCCAGCACAGCAGTGAAGAGACGGAGGTTGAGGGGCAGTTTCTCTTGCTATTGGACAGCTTCCAGCTACAACATCCAAACATCCTTACACCCCGGGTAAGGATTATCTGGTGTCCATGTACACCCTGTGTAAGGGTTGTCAAGAATCTGTGTACACCCTGTGTAAGGATTGTCAAGTGTCCATGTACACCCTGTGTAAGGATTGTCAAGCGTCCATGTACACCCTGTGTAAGGATTGTCAAGTATCCATGTACACCCTGTGTAAGGATTGTCAAGTGTCCATGTACACCCTGTGTAAGGACTGCTTTGCTTGGTGGAAGCCTCCAAGGTTGGTGGTTTGCTTGGCATCTGCAAGACTGTGACTGAGAAAAGGAGTCTTAGGTTGACTAACTCCGGCTTGGCTTCTATGTAGCTGCCCTAGTCCTCTGCCAATTCCATCATGTCCTCTGATCAGCTCCAGGGCACAGCTTGTATGTCTGTTCCTGAGGCCAAATCCCATTGGCTCTCATACCCTTGGCTCCAGTCAGCCTGTCTCTGCCTTCTGCTTCTTAGGTCTGTCTAGGTTTGGTGCTCTGTAAATTACTTAGAATGAGGCCTACAGAGCATGGAAATGCACCCTCAACTTGGTGGGAAGAAGGTTTGTGCAGGAACTGATTGCACTGTAGTTAGAATACTGGAGGCTTTGTTGGGGCCAGGATTTTGGGAACATTGGTCGGCAGAAAAGCTCATCTCCTGCTCAGGTCTGAGTGATGCTGTTGGCCAAGAAGAAGCATGCTCTCTAGCTCCTTGGCCAGCAGATCCAGGGCTTCTCTAACTGAACATTAATTCATAAATAGAAAGAACAAGAGGTAATCAGCTCTTCCCACAGTTACTAGTGAATAATTGAGAACATAAAACCAGAATTCTATTTTCTATAAGTCTTCAATTCCATAACTCCTGGTATACCGTTGAGGATCCACTTCCATCCAGACGCCTGCTAAGGACAACCTTTTATTGCTTCTTTTCTCTCCTCAGTATGTCTGCAGCTTCTGATTCCTGAGAATGGCAGGGAGTAAAGGATTATTTATTTCCCTTGTTATTTTTTATTTCATGAATCAACATGGGCAGATTTATAGTGTTCACAAGACATGCTGGTAGCTATTTGATTGTGGGGAGAATGAAATTTTGCTCAGGCAAGTGCAAATTTATCTGTTGTGGTGTGAAAGGCCAGTCTTGTATAAATAGTGTGATTCTGTCCTGAAGATAAATTTTAATGCAGATGGAGGTGGGAGTTTTTATTTTCCTTTGTTCTTACAGAAACATTAGCCTTATTTCTTCATCTTACTTTAAAGATTAATGTGCAAAATGAGTTCAGTTGACTATAAGGGGTCGGTTTCCATAATGAGTCTCTGTGTAAAATTTTAACATTGACTTATCACCTGTGTTGTCTAACAGAACTGTGACATTGGATCATGGGGACAGAATGGAGGGAATCAGTGCAGTGCAGTGGTAGATTTGCTACTTACTATGATAAGAAATTGTTCCATAGATTTTTGGAAGTGTTGACTTTTGGTTTCTCTTGAATTTGAATTCACCTGAAAATGTTGGTATTTTTTAATAACTGTTTTAAATAAGAGGCAGTTGTTAGTGATCACCTCAAAATTATCCTAGATGTTTTATTTACCTGTGAAAGCCAATGTCTGATTTTTCTATTTAGATTCCTCTTTGCTACTACAAGAGCACAGTCCTTTTGCACCTGATCTTTCTGGACCCAGTTGTTTTTGAGCCTCTCCTATCTGTCTGCTTCTTTCTTGACTGGCTGTAGCTGAGCTATTATTAAAGACAAGGCTGGGATATGCCTAGCTGCATTCTGGTTGCATTGGTATACTCAAAAGCAGGAAGAACAACTGTGCTGAGCCCTGTGGTCTTGGCCATAGAGTGATTCAGAAAGTTCATGTCACTGTCCTTTTATTGTTTTTGTATTGAATAAAAAAAAGACTTTTCTCCTTTTGTTAAAGTTTATTCAGTCTGGTTTACTGTTGATGGGTGTGGAGGTTATAGCATATAGGAATTGATAATTCAGGTGTCAACCTACCAGACTCTGATGGAGATAATCCTGTCTAGGCCATAGAGTGATTCAGAAAGTTCATGTCACTGTCCTTTTATTGTTTTTGTATTGAATAAAAAAAAGACTTTTCTCCTTTTGTTAAAGTTTATTCAGTCTGGTTTACTGTTGATGGGTGTGGAGGTTATAGCATATAGGAATTGATAATTCAGGTGTCAACCTACCAGACTCTGATGGAGATAATCCTGTCTAGCAAGGCTTACAGGACCAATGACTCTGAAAACCAGTTGCCTGTATTTGTAATTTCTCTCATGTGCCACTTCATTTCTTCCTTAAGAATAGCTTTGGGTGTTTTCCCCCTGCTTGTGTGTTTATCTTCTGAAAATATTCCTTCTGTTGGACACACATATATCTGCGAATGGTCAGGAAGATGACTTTTATTTTGATATATGGAAAATATACTAGGTCATGCTTCATAACTAGATATATTGTCTCACGAGGACTGTAGACACTTAAATGTCTGCTTCGTTCCTTTTGCTTAGACTAACTGTACAGATTAGCTCACTTTCACCTCAGAACAAATTCAAACTAGTCTAAAGTCTTTTTGTCACTAGATCATAAGTTTAAAACCTTACTATGCACAAGGTCAGAGTCTCAGATGTCCAACCAGGTTGCTAATACAAAACACCCTAAAAAAAGCATGCCAAGTCTTCAGTTACCAAGTCTGACAATAGACTTATGCCTCCAAGTTTGTCATTGGGCACTGTGCTATGCCCCCAAATCTGGTCATAGTCGACTTACTCCTGTAACCGTGGAACCTTGTTTTGCATGGTAATTGGCTCTGCCTTATCCTTACCCTAGGAATGTGCTTTTGAAATGAGGGGTAAATCTTGTTCCTTTTTCTTTGGTTCCAAGCACCCTGTGAGAGAAGAGTTTTTAGGGTAGAGGAGAAGGTGCTAGGAGGAATTAATATTAGTACAGGAAAATTAAAATAGAAGCAGATAAATAAAGAGACTTGTTTAGAATTGCATGGTGTGAGATGAGAGAGTTCATTTGTCCTCAGGTACTCTTAAGTGCCTTTCGCTTGCTGCAGCATCCAGTCTGAACCCTGAAGAGGACCTTGGGGCTGGACCCCAAGGTTCCTCTTTGGTTTAAGAGAGTCAAACATTTCTATGAGGTTTGGCAGTCCTGTGATGCCTTCCAGGCTCCACATCTTAATTTCCTAGAGCATTGGTTCTCAACCTTCCGAATGTTGGGACCTTTAATACAGTTCCTCATGTTGGAGTGACTCCCAACCTTAAAGTTACTTTCATTGCTATTTCATAACCATAATTTTGCTTCTGTTATGAATCATAATGTAAATATCTGTTTTCCAGTGGCCTTAGGCGACCATTGTGAAAGGGTTATTCAAATGTCCCGACCCACAGGTTGAGAACAGCTGTGCTAGGTGCTTCCAGCTTCTGCTCTTACAGTGAATCTTTGTAATTAGCCCACACCACTACCTCTTGATTTATTTTCATTTTAATTATTCTCTTATGACTGTGCAATATGAACCTAATTGATTTTAGCCCTTTCTTTACACCAAAACACTTTAAAAGCCCCTTTCATTCCACTGAATTTGCTGTAGGCTAAATTGGGATATACCAGTATTTAAACTGATAATATTAATAGATAAAACTGTGATTGCCTCTTTTCTTCTATATTAACCTTTTTGTCTTTTTTTGTTTCTTTATTTTCTTCTTCTGTGGGTTTTTCGCCCATTCAGAATCATGCCTTTCCAACAGTCTGCATCTACTCTCCACCCACCCACCCACCTATACCATGTCCTGGAGATATCTCCCCAAAGCATTCTGAGAACCTACTCATGCCTGGGCTCGTTCCTTCTCCACATCTGTCTCTCAGCTGTGGTCTTGTTTTCTCTCTTTTGCCATATGCTGTCCTTTTGCTGCTCTCTTGTGGGATGTACTGTTTCCTGTGATTTTCTTTATAGCTTATTTTCTTTGCAGTGCTTCAGTTGTAGAAGACAAAAAGGAGTAAGCTTAAGTCGAGATGTCCCAGATTGACTAGAGCTGCCAGGCAGCAAGGGTATTGCTAGAGGAAATCAGGAAGTCACCCTGTGACTGCTCCTCTCAAGAACATTCTGCTATAGATGTAGTGATGGGTCAGACCCCATTGCAGTTTTAATGTGCTGATTCCTATGCTGTTGGTGATGAGAGGTGGTGGCCTTCATCAAAAAGCACCTCTCCATTGTGCCATGGTAACCAGCAGAGCAAGCAAAAGCTACAGAAGGATGGCTTCCACTCCCGCTTCCTATCTTTGTTCAGTTGTCTTAATTTGAACCTAGATATTTGGAATTTCTGTAGTTTAGGATAGCGAGAAATTAGAAATGAGTGGTAAGTGCTATACTGCCCCAGATACCATACCAGGTCTGTCTGACTTTTGGCCTCTGTCTCTTTTCTTTTTCCCACCCTGTGTGCGTGTGTGTGTGTGTGTGTGTGTTCACTTTTTTGTCTTATGCTTCTTATCCCCATGCTGTTCTGAGAGAGGATATATGGTGCTAACTCTTTGAATCCTTGCATGTTTGAAAGCCATTTATTCTGTCTTGATCTCTGCATATTCGTGTCTGCATATAGCTTTTGGTTAGAACTGTTGTATAGATTCTATTGTTGTGTTTGGAATTCGGAATGCTTTTATTTGGTACTACCCCCTATAGGTGTATTAGCAAATAATTTCAGTTATAAAATTTTTCCACTTTGGTCTGGAGAGGTGGCTCAATAGTTAAAAGGACTGGCTACTCTTTCAAAGGACCCAGACTCAATTCCCAGCATCTACTTGTGGCTCACAATCAGCTATAACTGCAGTTCTAGCAGTCCTGACACTAACTTTTGCGGGCACTAAGCATACATGAGTACATAGACATATATGTAGACAAAACACATGTGCATATATGTAAGTGTATGCTTTAATGATTAGTTAGTGAATTTTGCAGTTTTGGTTTAGTCATCAAAGTTACCTCTTCCATTTATCGTTGGTACTACACTTTCCCCCATGCCCAGTCTGAGGCAAAAACTGACCCACTCTCTGTAACTGTAGGTTTGTCTTTTCTTCACATAGAACAAATGGGACCATTTCTGTGACATATTTTATTTAGTGTGGTTTTGTGGTCTGTTTTATTATCATATATCAGGCATTCTTCCTTTCATATCACGGAATAATATCTGCATATCTTATTTTCTCCTTTAGTTATTCCCAAGAGATGAACATTTAGATTGTTTTGAGTTTAGTTCTTTTATGAGTGCTGCTGCTGTGAACATTCATGACTGGCTTTTGGGGGGCTATACGACTTCAGCTCTTCAGTGAGTCTTTAGAGAAAACTGCTTGGTTGTTTAGTAATCTTATGGTTGACTCTGTAAAGAAACTGCAAAAGCACTCCTAAAGTAACAAAACATCTGGATTCCCACTTGCAACATGTGAGCGCTTTAGTTTCTCTGCCTCTTTACCAACATTTGACTGACTTCCTAATGTTAGCATTCAGTGGGCCTGTAGCGGCAAACGCTGGTGGAAGTAACTTACTTTCTCCTCCTCAAGAGGACTCCCAGCATCTTCTCATGTGTTCTTTAGCCACTTGTATAGCTTCATGGGTGGAATGTCAACTATTGTGTTAATTTTCATTGGATTATTGGTCCTAATATTTACTTGTGTATATATTCTTTTTTGTGAGATCTCAGAAGTGTGTCATTTCTTATATTTAGGCATAAGATGATTTTGATTTAAATCTTGTGACTGGTATAAGGGAAGTCTTTAAATCATCTTTGTGGCTGTCCCTTTGTTCAGTGCTACTTGTTGGGATGATAACAACGTCCCCCATTGGATTGCTTTGACGCTTTGGGGAAACCCATGCCAGGCATATAGCAGTTTCAGTCTTGATTATACAGCTTTATTGCATGGTACAAATATGATAATATAACTTCTCAGGCTTTATTTTTCATTTTAAATTTGATTTTGCCAGTTTGAAACTGTTTTGTTTCAGTACGGATTATAAAATCAGCTTGCCAGTTTTAGTAAAAGGAAAAACAAAACACTAAGCTTGCCAGTTATTGGATCTGTAGGCAATGTTAAAGAAACTTTCATCTTAGTAGTATTGAGTTCACATTGCAGTGTGTATGGCTCTGAGGTTGGTAAATGTTTTTCTTTTTTCTCTTTCTTTTTCCAAGACAGGGTTTCACTGTAGCTTTGGTGCCTGTCCTGGAACTAGTTCTTTTAGACAAGGTTAGCCTCGAACTCCCAAAGATTCACCTGCCTTTGCCTCTCGAGTGCTGAGATTAAAGGCATGTGCCACCACTACCTGGCTTGGTAAATGTTTTCTTTCAGGAGCCACACAGCCCTGTCACAGTGATCCAGCTGTGCAGCTGGTGCTGCTGGGAGAGCAGGTGAGGCTGCTTCTAGGAACACTTGGTCTACGAAATCTGGACAGTGATTTGATCAACTTACATTTTATCAATAAATAGTATTTTGTAGTTTTTATAAGTGCTCACTTGGGAAATTTATTTCTAGGCCTTTAATGTTTTTAATGGTGTTGTGAGTGAAGTTTCTTTTAAAATCATATTTTATAGTTGCTCTTTGCTGGTAGGTAGAATAGATTGAATGGTACTTCTTGATCTTGTGCTCTATAATCTTGGAGAATCTATTTATTAGTTCTATAAGGTTTCTGGAGTCTCCTGAGAGTTTTTGGGGACCTAGTTGCATTCAAAAGTTTGGAAACCATACATTAGATACCTTGATGTGAGCCCACCTTCACCCATATGCTGGTCCCATTTTCTTGCTAACCTTTCAAACCTGATAATTGGAAAACTCCTTTCTTTAGTTTTAATATATATATATATATATATATATCTTTTCATAAATATATATGTATATATATGCACTGGTACATTATTATGCCCCTACTGAAAATATTACAGAAAAAAATTACAACACTAATAGGTATGATAAACTTTAATAATATATGTTATCTTCAGGTTTTGTTTAATGTGCCCGTGGTATAAATATATAAGCAGTATTTGCAGATCTGGTTCAGCCATTTTTTATTTATGAGCAAATTTATTTTCTACAACATGCAGGGTTACAACCAGTCACACATGCCATTTCCATTTGCTTCTGTGCACAGAGCCCTGTTGCTGGTTCTTGGTGGCTGAAACCCTAGGCTACTTCCCCTTTCCTTTTACTGTATGTACATCACTGACTTTCTCCTTTCCCCCTAGTAATGGTAATTGAGAATGGTCTTATTCAAGAGAAGGCGGAGAAGAGTCTTTGCTAAGATGTAGGTGATATGCCAATAATCTGAGACGCAAGAGGAGCCCTTAGGAGTTTCACGGCACTGGGGACTCTAACCAAGGCTTAATCTCTGATATGCTGTTTATCTGCATTTTTCTTTAATGTGATTGTAACTTAGACCAGGGAGAGCATCTGGGGTTTTAGGGTTTGCTTCCCTGGTGATCGTCCAGTTCTTCCTTTATTAACTTAGTATTCAGTGTATCATTTAGTCAGCAGCTTTTAATCAGCATCTGCCAGGGAAGTTTTCTAGATCTGCAAAGAAAAGTTAGTCTTGTTAAAGGGCCAGGGTTCTGTTTTGGATAGACAGAACAGTCTGGGTCACTGCTACCCTTGCAGAGAGGCTGTGACTGCAGAGTAGCTGGTTTCTTCCACAGCTGGCTCCCTTATGTACCGACCTCACAGTTTCCTGGATAGTCACAACCTTGACTTGCTTTCAGGTCAGTGCCTTCAAATCCAGTGGAACAGTCTGGCTATTATCATCAGGATCCCTGGGCATCTACCAGCTCGTAAGCCCTTGAGTCCTCCCCATGAGGGATCTGTTTGGAAGGGTGATTCTTCACCATAGTTAAGCTTTTCCAAACCTGCCAGATGGTTTTGTCCATGCCATTGATGAAAACCTTTCTTAATAATGTGCAGCTCTTTCTCAATCTGTCAGATACCTGTTTGCTTTATAAACATGTATTGTATTTTCTTTTTTTTTCTTCTCAAATTTTGCATGCAAATGGATGGAAATAGAAAATACTATCCTGAGTGAGGTAACCCAGACCCAAAAAGATGAACATGGGATGTACTCACTCATAATTGGTTTCTAGCTACAAATAAAGGTCAGTGAGTCTATATTTTGATATCCTAAAGAAGCTAAATAAGAAGGTGAACCCAAAGAAAAACATATAGCTATCCTCCTGGGTAGGGGAAGTAGACAAGATTGCCAGGCAAAAAATCGGGATCTTAAGGGTGGGGTGGGAGGGGGGTAAGGGGAGAAGGGGAGAAAAAATTGAGAAGGGTAGGATGGGGAGAACTTGGGGCAACGGGATGATTGGGATACAGGAAGGTTGGATAGGGGAGCAGGGAAGCACATATCTTAATTAAGGGAGCCATCTTAGGGTTGGGAAGAGACTTGTATTTTCATTTAACTATTAAATTGCCCACATCTTGTAATTCTTTTTGAAAAAATTAAAATTAACCTTAACACTTTACCGAAATGCAGATGTCTTCTCAAAGTGAGAACAACTTTATTTCAGATAGATCCAACAGTGTCATTGTTTAGCTCACATAGCCTGAACAAACAGAAAATAATGCAATTGGAACCTTTCTCTGAATAGAATGTGTCTTTATGAATGTTTTTGAAAATACAACTAGAAGAATCCTTCATACTGCAGCATGGGGGCCACAGGTTAGACACCAGGAAGACTCTCTGTGGAGACAGGGAAGAGGGGCATTCTGTATGGGGAGGTGGTGGAACCTTGTGAGCATCTTCAGCACCTTGGCATCTCTTAGAAAGACATTTAACAGTGTCCTCTTCAAAGGGTTCATGGAACATCTTTGGAAAAAGTCTATTCTGGCACTGCTTACCCCTCAAATTGATTTATTTAAAAACAAAACAAAACAAAACAAAATAAAGAGAAACGATGTTGAGAACTTCACACTGTGTGTGTGCTCAGATGCAGAACATGTAGCCTATTCATTGAGAGTCACACAGCAAGCCTGAGTCTGCTGTCAGAGTAGAAGCTTCCTGGAGAAAGTTTGCTGGCTCTTCGTGCTGCCTGTGCATCTATACTTACTTTCTTGTCCCATTGTAATGTCCACTGAGAGTCAGCTGGGCCTGGGCTGCACAGCAGTCTGCTCATTGCCTTCTAATGGAAGTCAGAGTTGCCCAGCACCGTGGCATGGCAGTACAGCCGTCTCCCAGCTTCAGCCTGGCCCCCCGACTGGCTTCTTGTTCTTGCTTATGACTTTGGAAAGACCCCTGGGAAGGCATTGCGTTTATGTGCCTTATTCCCTTTCGCTGCACAGATGGGTGTGCTTCTGGTTCTTCATCCGTGTCTCCGTCTGTGTCCATATCTCTGTAAGCACCAGTGGAAAAGCAGACCCTTTAGCCTTCTTTATCTGTCAGATCTTATGAGAGCATTGACAGTTTTTTTTCACGTAAGTCTAAAACATCTTTTTAACTTGTTTGTCATAGTACCTTCTCTCTCTCTCTCTCTCTCTCTCTCTCTCT
>NC_022018.1:40722696-40730034 GCF_000317375.1 Microtus ochrogaster
CTTGGAGACTGTGTGGCTGTCTGAATGCTCCTCATCGCTGGCCCTCAGACCTTTTCAAACCATCCCTTCTGCCACTTGTCCTTTTCTCCCTCAGTCTTTACTCATTAAGATGTGCAGCTGCTTCTCATATCTGCGTCTTTCGATGTTTTGGTTCCACCTCCCTGTTTCCACCCCTATTCCACTCGAGGCCAAAATGGGGCCTGGGCCTGTCTTCATGTTTCGGTGCCACTCTGGACATCTCCAATACCATGTCACATCGAAACACATTTTGAGAAGTACTGCCACTGGTAATGGGCCACCCTGAGGCAGTTACTGGCGTTAGCTCCTCTCTGAGTTCTTTGAGTCCTCGAGCACCTGGAAGGTCATGTACTGTAATGGCGTCTTTGTCTATAAGCACATCCTGTGATATTCTTGGCCAGAATGGAGAGACAGCATAGTCTTCAGTCTGTCACAGATCTCTCCTTAAAGATTACAAAGGAAGGTTCATGGAGGGACAATGAGACACTAGTAATGCAGTTTTTAGTAAATTGAGGAGTCACTCCTTAATTTCTCGGTTGCTATCCTTAACAGGATATTTTAAACATTGGATAACAATATTTTGTTGAGGTTATGTTACCCATGACTTTCCAGAAGCTCGTATTCTGACTGCCTCATTTCTGAGAATGTCTTAGTGACTCTTGCCCTTATAGTTCCCATTATGACCCTTGCATGCCCTCCACACGGAAGCTCATATTTGTCCCTAGAGAGCTCTTACATGCTGAGCTAAGACACACTAGTTCTGAGATAGTAATGAAGTTTTTCCTCTGTGATGTACTCCTTCCTCCTCCAGGGCATGTGACAAATCCCTTAGCTACTTCATGTCTAAGTTTTCTCATCATAAGCTAATGAGATCTGGTTTTATTCTGGAGATAACACATTTTTGTGGTGTTGGCCTCAGTGATATATACTATGAAAGGAAATGACATCTTCATTGGAAAGCAGCAGGTATCACTTAGACATGACTTTCTCCTCTTTCTTTTCCTGCCCTCTAAGCACTGGATTTCCCTATGGTTGAACTATTGCAGAACTGTTACCAAATTCTGCTCTGGCTGTAGAGGTCCAGATTTGACCAAACTTTTAGTATAAATCTCCCATGTGAGCTTGGTGCCCATGAACTATTGGACTTACCAACTGCTTTTTTCTTTAGATGCTTATAGTCCTCGGGTAGTCTTTTGCTGCTTGCTAACCTTGATTCATTCTGTTCTTTCTTTTTTGCCCTTTTCTGTTCTTTCTTTCCTTCCTTCCTTCCTTCCTTCCTTCCTTCCTTCCTTCTTTCTTTCCTTCCTTCTTTCTTCTTCTTTGTCTCTATCTCCCTTTTCCTTTTGCGATAAGGTCTCACTATAGAATACTGACTGCCCTGGAGCTCAGCTTTATTTGCCTTTGCTTCCTAAATGTTGAGATTAAAGGCATGGCCCCCCAAGCCTTGTGAAGAACATAGCTTTCATAAAGTTGGAATGCCCATCTTAAACTTTTGTGTATGTCTGGTACCTGGCACAGGAAACTTTAAAAATATATTGCTATGATATTTCTGAAATATACATTTAATCTTTTACTATTACTCGACCTTATTTTATGTTGTATGTGTGGGGATGTACACATGTTAGGGTGTATACATGTAGGTCAGAAGACAACTTTGGGATTTGGTTCCTTCCTTCCATCATGTGGGTTCTGGAAATTAAATTCAGGTCATGATGCTTGTGGCGAATGCCTTTACCTGCTAGCCATCTTGTTAGCCCCATTCAGTCTTATATTAGTTGATGGTATTAATTTAGCTGTATTGATTTGGTCTAATTGTTTGAAAAGCTGTGGCTTCTCTGGGCTTCCTGTAGGGCTGAAGAGTTGCATCGATGGGTTCCAACCCTTGCTTTGCCACTTGCTGTCTGTAGCAATAGTCATGATTTAACATCCTTGTTTTCTGCTTCCATGTCTAAGAAAAATGGTATAATAAATAGTACAGTGTTTGTCTCTTCAAGGGCTTGAGAAAAATTGTAGGTGTTTGTATATATAAATGCTTGAAGTTGGGGAACATAGCTGCCTTTTGGCAAATACTGGTTTGATAAAATAATCACTGACTTTGTCATTGTTGTTATCATCATCATTCCCTGGACTTCTGAGTTTCTTCATCAGTAAAATGAATGGAATTAGGTAAAAGTTGTGTTTTTTAGATATCTTGTGCCTTTATTTTTATGTTTCTGGTATTTTTAGATAGTAAGTTGGATGACTATAGGTTTTTTTTTTTTTACCTTAGAAAATTATCCCAAGAGACTGTTGCATTCTGTTTTAGGACATTCACATTCTCATTAATGTGGTTAACTTCAGAATTTTACTAAGTGGAATGTATTTTGATGCAGTAGTGATCAGCCATTTTCTTTACTGAGATACAGAATCTAGGGATTTAAGCCCATAGTCATAATATTTTAGCTAAGAGGGACCTCAAAGGGCACCTTGCCTTCCCTTTGTAGAAGGGAACTGTTTGGATATGTTAGGCACACCCAAACAAACTTGTTTTTAAGCACTAGGAAGTCATCAAATCCCTTTGTCAGCAAAATCAAAGCTGTGATGCTCTGAGTGTCATTTATCATCCTGCAGTGCACTGCAGAATAATCACTCAAAGTGCAAGGGAACTAAATATTTGTAGAATGGGGTCTATTTAAGATTTTCACATGTGCCAATTAGAGCCATCCTTTTTTGACTGGTGATAGAGAAAAAGTAGCCATCTAATGGAATGAAAGGAGGGTTTGTGTGCAAGTGAAGTACTATTGTTATCTTATTAAAGGAATATGCAAGTTTTTTTCATATTCTCATCAAGTGCTTTGCATTTCAAAAAGGAACTATTTAAAGAGAATCCGTAATACTATAGAAAGGATACTTATTTTCTGAAGTACAGTTTGACCAGAATTCTTTAGATCTACTTCAAAGAGCCATTCATTCATAAAATGAAATGCCTCCATTCTGAGTGTCAGGACTTGATCTTTCTTCTTTGTCTGTGGAATAAGATACAGACTGCATTGTCAACAATGTATTTCATTTCCTAACAGTTAACAAATTATTCACACTGCTCACATGACTAGGATGCCTAGGATGTTTAAGATCCTTGTCCTGTATAGGAAAGTAATAGTAACGTAATTTCATTTGTGGCCCATCTGCTTATTAGAGTGATGAGGTTGGGGGATTCAGTGTCTAGATTTTGTACCTTTCAATGTAGATGAGTGGTTTCCCTGGCATGCCATAGCTTCCTTCCCCAAACATTGTCTAACAGGAAACACTGGGTAATCTGCCAGTCTCTGCTGGATTCTTATCATTTAAAGACTCTGAGTTCTTGAAACGTGTCCTATATGAGCTCTCTAGAGAATATGTCATGACCCATCTTTTTGCCCACTCTTGCTATGACTGTTTCTGGGCCTTAGTGGCCGGCTCCAGCCACCTGCAGTTTGTGTCTTTTGTTATTTCCTTCCTCTGGTCATCCATAGCCTTCTCAGGACTCTGTCTCTTGTAGAGCAGTGGTACCATTCTACCCAGGACCCATGCTGCTTACAGATCATGGTTTTGCTCCCCGTGGTGGAGTCCCCACTGTCATTAGCTGAAGTGACTCCTGGAAAGACAGACTATCTAACCCCTGGTAGTTTCTTAGTTTTCTCCATAGACCATTGCTCACAGCTAAGACCCCTCACACCCCTCCACTCTAACACACACTAGCTAGAATCTGGCAGCTACCTGCTACTCTAGCAACCCACAGACCATCTGTCAGGCTATGGAACTTGGCCATCCAGAATATTCCATAAATTGGTCTTGGTGTCCTATCACTGAGCTAAGTTTCTGTCAGTCATGCTGGCTCACATCAAGGCTGAACTGATGGGCTACATCATGAAGAAAGCCAGAGGGGATGGAATAATATGGAGCTTGCTTCTAAAATGGATATTCTTTGAGTTTGAGGGTTTAAAGAAGACTCATACATGGTAACCGAGGTTTTATAATATACCCCACTCAAGGGAGCTAGATTCCACAGTCCACTTCTCTGACTGTGTGCACAGGATGTGATTTTATTCAGTGTTGTTTGGCAGAGCTCAGTAACTAAGTCCGATATAGATCAAATTTGGATTCTTCTTTTGTCCTTTGGCAACTGAATGATAGTATAACAAATATTTATCACTTTAATCTAACTTCCCTTAATACAATCTTACTTCTTTGATCCTTATTTTAAAAATTTGTTTTTATTTTCTGTGTGAGGGTGTTTTCCCTACAGATGTGTAAGTGCCCATGATTGGTGTCTGGTGCCCATGGAGACCAAAAGAGGGCATCAGACACTCTGGGACTGGAGTTAGAGAAGGTTATGAGCTGCCATATGGGTGCTGGAAACTGAACCTGGGCACTACTCTTCAGCACTGGGCCAGCTCTCCAGTCCCCATTCACTCATTCTTCTGTTGTTTGTTTGTGTGTTTGTTGACATACAGGGTCTGGCCTCCAACTCATAAAACTCAGCCTGCCTCTGCCTCTGCCTTTGCCCCCGGAATGCTGGGATTAAAGGCTTGTGCCGTCAGTCCCAGTCCGTTCATTAATTCTTGATTAATTTTAATTTCATTCATCCGAGATAATATTGGCACTGACTTTAAAGAGTTGTAAAAATTGAATGATTATCTGTAGCTCTCAGAGCAGTTTGTGACATGGAATTTGAATCCACCATGCATTAAATTCTAATAGATTATTATCTAGTGTGTAGTGATCGTTATTTTCATTTAGACATTATGGAAGGAGCTAATTTGTAGTAAAGAAGCACAATTTCTGTAGCATTAGCTCTAAACTGAGTTAATTTGAACTCTAAGCTGAACTAGTACTTGAAGTTGTAAATGTAGGTTGCCATCATTTATATACGAGGTTACAAGTAATGTTTAGTATATTTGGTTTTTTTCTCTGTAATTTTATTTTTATAATAATTAAGTTTTTAGAAGTTCAAAAGTAAATTTTGTACAACGCTATGTAAATGCGAATCTGTATTTGTTTAAACTAAATTCAGAAACAAAGCTGGAAATTAGTGCCATGATTTAAATCTAAGAACAACAAGTTTTTTTTTCTCCTTTCATTTGGCGGCTCTAGAATATATACTAACCAGTGAGACACATTGTCATGATAGAATGTGAGTGGAAAGGCAAGTTCGTTTTCTCTGTTAATTCTTTGTGTTTGTGATGGAGTCATCACTCTGAATTTTCCCTGGCTCTTTCCTGGGCTGTTAGTAATAATAGCCAAGTTACTGGAGAGTGACTTTCTCGAGGACTGTTATGTTCAGTAACCTGTCTATTGTTATCTGAATCTCTCTTTTCCTCTTACCAATCAGTAAATGCCGTTTAAGCTAGAGTTCTGTAAGAGTGCAGGTAACAGAAGTGACTCTCAGCATGGGGTCTCCAGCAAGGGGAGACTGACCTCGAACTAGCAGCAGAGGGCGCTCGGTCCCTCGTTTCAGAATAAAGGAACCTGCACCAACTATCTCTCTTTGGAGCAGCTAAACATGACCTGCTCATATTAATTAAGTTTGGCTAAGACCTTGCTCCATATCAGGGGCTAAGTGCCTTAGAGTGAGATGGGTCTTATTTTAATCTTGGGAAAACTGAGTATAATAGGGAATTTCTTGAAACTCTGCAGGAGGAATAAAAATTTCTATGAAACTCCATGAATCCTTCTCTTGCCTTTCCATATTCTGGCTAATGTGCCAAATATCCATTTTCTTTAGAAGATCCCAAATGGAAACCCCAGGAATTTACATTTCTTCTTGAATAGTTTCCTTAATGAAAGGTGTATGAGACACAGGCTTGAAACAAATCAGTGACTTGAAACATTGTAGCACCTACTTGAAAATTAATCCCTTTTGTTAGATAGCTAGTGCCTCTTTGCTTTTAAGCAACAAAGACCCTTAAGAAAAAGAAAATGAAAAAATAAATAGCATTCCTGGAGCCCTATTGCCTAGCGCAGGCGGATCATATTCCCTGTGATCTTGTTCGCTCATATTATGTGCTGATTAGAGCTAGCTTCAATCAGCTGAAAGATTCCCCAAGGCAGGGTCTCGTCCCACCAGTGCACATGGCATGCCCTGTCTGACACCAGGGCAACTTGAGAATTGAGCCAGCGATGCTGCAGTGTGGTGCAGCAGATGCGCACTGGTGGTTGCCATGGAGATTGCTAATACTGCTGAAACTCAAAGAAAGGGCACTTGCCACAGCTCAGGAGCCTGTGTGAAAGTGAATGGAAAACAAGTGGAATTCAGAATAGGCCCTCAGCTACTTGTCCCACATGGAGTTTTAATTTCCTTTCCTTTCCTCTTCCTTTTTAAGAATCTAGATTGAAAACAAGGCAATGTCATAAGGCATGCTGAAGCCCCTCGGAGCTCTCGCAGCCTGACATCCGTGGGATAAGTGTGCATTAACAAGGAGGCATGACTAATAGGACTGGGGCTGGGGGCTGGGGTGAGGCGTGTGGCAATCCTTCTGGAGCCTGTGGTCCACTTGTCACTGGGGCTTCCTGGGCACCTTGGGATTTGTCTGCAGCATATGTGCTGCTGTTAATGATTGAAAAATTACCACAACAATTAGTCATGGATCACTGAAGGCAGGGCCCCGAATGTGATGGACAATGTGATTAAATCCATGTATGTGACAATTAACTCTCCTGCAGGTTTATCCAGCCGGGGAAAGTGCCCTAGGGGTGAGAGCAGAGTGGGATGAGGAGATGGGGAAACATGGTGATAAAAAGGAGTAGGAGAGACGAATGCTGCAGAATAGAGCTGATGCAGCTGGCACTACTGGTTTTTAATCTGATCCTGAATTAATCACGGTTTGATTAATCCTGGTTTTATTGCACCTTTCTATTGCCCATTTATTTATTTCTGCCTTAATTTGATGGAGGTGTGACTGATTAGATTCTCCTCGTACCATGTTTTTGAATTTTTAAATCTGTCTCTCCATTGAACACAATGTTCTAGGTGGTCCAAAGTGCAATTATCTTGTAATAGCTAAGCAGGCACCAGACATCGCATGGTGTGAATCCCCTCTTGTATCACAGCTGAGTAACCCAGAATAAATATTTGTTTGTTCAATAATGCGCCTAAGCAAAAGAAGCCTGTTATGTCAATCTGCTTGGTTATTTGGAAGAAATAAGACCCCGCCTCCCAAAGTTGGTAAGTAAGAGTAACACAAATTTAATATGTATCAAAAGAAAATTTTGTACACTAATAAAGGAAAACATTTGGATGTGCTTATCTTCAAATACATTTTCTTTCTTTCTTTTTTTTTTTTTTTTTTTTTTTCCTAAGAA
>NC_022018.1:40730294-40742696 GCF_000317375.1 Microtus ochrogaster
GAACTCACAGAGATCCGCCTGCCTCTGCCTCCCGAGTGCTGGGATTAAAGGCGTGCGCCACCATCGCCCGGCTGTATGGTATTTTTTTTTAAGCAATATGCTCTGTTCTTTCTTGTTATCTATGTTTGCTTATGAAACATTGCAGTGAAATAATATCAGGGAAGTTGTGATGCAGAGCAGCATAGGTGAAGCCTCTTGTTTTCACCCCATCCTCCTGGGATGTGCTGTTTGAGTATCAAGTTGCTTGCACTGATTCAGAAGTCATCAAAAGTTGCAATGAATTTTTATATGCGTGCTTGTACACAGTTTTCTTTGCAGCATTCCTTCTACTTACTTAGGCTGTTGCTTTTCTTTAAATCGAATGGGAGGAGATGCTCTTTTCTTTCCCACAGAGTAAACTGGGTTGTCCTTTTATCTACATTTTATCATGACCGTCCCAGGTATAGAAACATAGAAAACTTATCTGTAATGACGAGGCAGGCAGCATCTTCCAGCACAGTAGAGTTAAAGACAAGCATCAGCCCAAGTAGAGGCCCACTGCCCTATGAGATCTCTGCAGAATACAGTCTAACTGCTAATGGTACCACTGGTATGAACACCAAACAAGAGTGCCAGCCTATCTGCAGATAGATGATATGGAACTTCAGAATCTGTCTCCTGTTAGTTAGACAACTGTATGCTCTCATGTAACCAGGCTCGTTATGAAGATTGGAAAGCACTTACTCATGAAATGGTACTCTTCCCACTCTACTCCATTCTTGAAGCACTGCTGCCGCTTGGTTTCATTAATAGAAGTGATACCATCTCTTTCTGTCCATTTTGTTGGAAATTTAATGAGCAGTACTGGCAGGCAATCTCTGTCCATTTGCTTGTTTGTCAAAGTGTTATTTCATTTATTTATTATTTACCAGACTGTTTGACATACACCAGGCAGTGTGCCTGGTGCATGCAGCGGCCATAAAAGTGGAAAATAAAGTCACAGACATTTACGTTTTGCTGTAGGCAGAGTATAAAGATAGATTAAGTAAAAAAGAACTGTATGCAAAGTGAGAATTGACAGCCACTACAGAAGTACACTAGATCAAAGGATGTGATTGTTTCATACAGAAAAATGACTTTTCCATAGACACTTGGGAGGTTTTCTGGTATCAGTCTTTGAATAGATTTTTAATTCACCATAGCCAATGGTCAAAGGTTAGGTTTTTCACCATTTCCTTACATGTTTTGAACTGGTGTACAGGATGCAAAAGAAATATATATCAGGCATGAATAGTACAAGGATTTGGTTGTAGCATTGCTTCAATCACAACAAGAGACCAAAAGTTGATTTGAACATGTGTGAGCACAGTGTGGGTCCAGATAAGGAAGGACAGTAGGGGTCAGCCAGAATCTGCACTGCATTCTATGGTCAGTGAACTGAATCACAGTAAACTGACATACAGGCAACTATGTTATGACGCACATGCTCCCAGAAAGCTGCTGGCCTTCCTTCGGGGGCCTGCACAACTGACCCCTCACTATATCTCTTTGCATCTTCCTTCATTGGTTTCTGAGTCTTAAATGTCTGGCTTTGCTTCTCCCAGTGTGGGAGAATATTCCTCTGGAGCTTTGCATAGATAACCTCTTTGTCTTTGTTCAGATGCAGTTCAGAAATTATCTTTCATTTCTTCTCTGCCCTCAGCCTCAGGTGTCTTGGTGACATGGGCCCTGGTAGTTGTTCCCCTATTTTAGTTTATTTATTTATTTATTTGTTTGTTTATTTATTTATATGTTGTCACTTTGCTATTTTGGGGGTCCTGTTCCTATCTCATCCAGGGTAGATTCTGATGGGTCAAATGGAATCAAAGTAATTTTTTTTTTTTTTTTTTTTACCAATAACTAGTTAAGTCACTTCATGACCCACAGTTGGACCAGAGAGAGATAAGAGGCTGTCAATCAGAGACTTTGGGAGAAAATATCCTTACTTCTGAGAAAGCCATTGGGTGAGGTGCCCTTTCATTTTCTGGAACTTGAAGCCAATGAGATAGTGTTTGAATTTGGTGACTATCTAAACCCAGAACTCGGAAAACCGTGGCCCTAGGGAACTTCAGAGTGTGAGGGATTCAGTGAAATTGGCCCAGAATCCTCTCCGTGGTCTGAGGAATCGTTTCCATCTCAAGGCTCCTTATCAAATACCCTATTGTTTGATCAGAAAGCATTTTTACTGGTGGATTTTCTTAATATTTCCCAGCTTTATGTTCTTCATGGAAATTAGCAATCTGTGAGTTATCCTATTTAATACTTATTGTCACTCTTGCTAGAATTTAAGTTTCATTTGAGCAAGAGCTTCTCTTTCTTGTTGACTGTCACATCCATAACTCCTAGTCAATATGAAGCTATCAGTGGCTAGCCAATAGAAACTTATTGGTGGATGGATATGGATGGATGGATGGATGGATGGATGGACGGATAGATGAGTCAATGAATGAAGTGAAGCAGGGAGGTGAATATAACCTTTTATAGAATACCATGCAGGGCTACTGCACATGACTGGTGAAAAGCGGTTGCAATTGTAGAGATGTTCTACAGAGCACTGAGAACTTACTCATTGGAGTTGTAGTTTGGTGAAGAGCTGGCCAAAAGAGATGTCCTCAACCAGAGAAGGAAAGGCCTTTTCTCAGCTGGCACCAAGGGTATTTGAGAGGAATGGGGGATGCATGCTATTCTGGAGAAGGACGTAAGTTTTTGAAATGTAGACTAGTAAGAGTTACTTAGTATTATCCATGTGGATACCTAGATGTTTGTTGTTGAAATTTAGGCGTGAAAACACCAGAAGAAAATGCCCCTAATTATAATCAGTGCTGGCAACCAGTGTTCCTGGTTCTTATGTATGACTCGATATTTTGTATGAATCATGTCTTGTTCATTTTTGTATATCCAAACCTTGATTGCATATGGCTTCATAGTACTTTGTATATGATTTCATAATTAAAATTAGCAATCAAGGCCTGGACTAGTGACCCAGACCTATAATTCTAGCTACTTGAAGATTGGAGGCAGATTGATTGTAAATCCAGTGTCTTCCTGGACTACAGAGTTATTCAAGTTATGCTGTACAATTTAGTAAGATTCTGTTGCAAAATATAACATAGTATGAGGGCTGGGGACATGGCTCAGTGACAGAGAGCTTGCATACCATTCAGGAGGCCCAGTGTTCAGTCTGCAGTACTACAAACAAATAAACACAATGACAAGGAACCTTGACTGTCCATTCTCCCAAGGAGTGGTAATCCTGAAAATGTGTCTTCGGAACCAGCCAACTCTCAGAATCAGCATCTTCCTTGAGAATAGCTTGAACAAGGAAGGAGATAACCATTAGCAACACCTCAGATTTTAATGTTTTTCTGCTTCAAGTTACGTTTTAAGTGGCTCATCTCTAAAGATGGGATCTCTGTGTTTTAACCCATCAGTTTGGTAAAGGGAGTCTGCTAGCCACATGATTCTGTTCTCTGATATGAAGACGAGGTAGTTTGGGGACCAGGAAGAACTGTGGCCATGAATTCCAGAGCTCCAGACCACGAGTTTTCCTTCCCATTGTTTATTTACTTGGGGTCAGCTGCTGAGTGAAAATACTAAAATTTGAAGTTCCAGGAATAAACCAGTCTTAAGTTTGCAATTGTGTACTGTTCTGAGTAGCATGATGGAATCTTGAGCAGGCCTACAGCCTCCCACTTGAAATGTAAACCATGCCTTTGCATCCTCTCCTCATATATTACTACCTCACCATCTCATCAGGAACCTTTGTCATTTCAGCTTCTTCTGATTGGAAGACCTGCCATAGCATACTGTTTCTGAGATGGCCAATCTCAGTCGTTGACTTGACACATGTGAAAAGAGGGAGTGGCCATCAGATTGGCCCATGTGTTTGTGCTTGAGTTCCTACCCTGCCTTATCTCAATGATCAGCTATAATCTGTAAGATGAGGTAGATCCTTTATTTTCCCAAGTTGTTTTTCTTTTCTATGCTGCTTATCAGAGCAACATAAAAATAAGCTGGAACAAATACTTAGAAAGACCACAATTGTGTACCTGTATTGTAGTATGTAGTTATAATTATTTTTTTACTGTAAATCTCTTGCTCTTTCTACTTTATAAAATAGTCTTTAATATAGATATGTGTATAAAGGGAAAAGCATAGTATGTATGGAAGTCCATGCTGTCCACAGGTTCAGAACTCCCCTAGGAGCTATGGAACATGTCTCCATAGATGAGACCTACTGTGCCCACGGGGCAGCAGCTGTGTCTGGGCTCTCAGGGCCACGCTACCACCAAGACTTATCTGAAAATGTCTTTCTTCTCCACCTGAGCTCAGACCCTTGACTTGTCTAACAGTGAATCAGACCATGTAGTGTATCGGCTGTGCGGCTCTCTAAAGGGCTTCTCCTAAGATCTCCTCAGAGGCCCTTGTGAGCAAGCAGCTCAGAGAATGTGATCTGGGTCGAAGAAGAATGCCCTTAGTTATATTTGTCTTTATTTGAACACGTCTTCCCAAAGTGTAGATTATTGACTTAATATTAACCTGAAGAAGTATTCTGTGAGAATGATTCAGGGTCCTGTCCTCAGACTTGTCTAGTTCATGATTTTTATCAATGACTTTGATAAAGACATGTTTATCAAATTGGCAGTTGGCACCAGGCTGGAAGGGATAGCTAATATGATTAGTGACTTGGTCCTGAGTCAAGAAAATCTTGATAGCCTGAAATGTACCAGAAATATCCCAGTGAAAAATAGTAAAGTTAAATATAAAGTCTTCAGATTAGGTTTAGAAAATTAATTGCACAACTCCAGGGTGGGAAGAGGATGTAATTTGTCACAAACTCAATTTGAGTAACTTGTGACAAGTCTGCGGAAGAATGTAGGGAATAATATGGAAGCATGAATGTAGTCCATGAAAACTAAGACCAGGCATAGCTCTTCGGGTTGTTGCGACCCCCACCACTACTGCAGATGTTCTAACAGTGCAGGATTACTGAATCACATGCATATTTTAATGACTTAAGGAAAAAATTCTAACTGCAATTTAAAATATGTAATTTATGAACACATTCTTTGAAATGGAAATGAGTGTTTCAAAACACATTTGGGGAAATTGTTAGAACTCTGAAGCAGGA
Source organism: Microtus ochrogaster (assembly GCF_000317375.1). Lineage (NCBI taxonomy): Eukaryota > Metazoa > Chordata > Mammalia > Rodentia > Cricetidae > Microtus > Microtus ochrogaster. The sequence goes on from NC_022018.1 coordinate 40,735,444, forward strand.
CAGGCCCTTTTCTCTGTTCCGCCTGACTTTCGGGCACTCCAGGTCTCTGCTATGTCTGTAACCTAAAACAGGGTCACCAAACAGCATCTTTCTAAGTTGAAATCTATCCCACCTCCTTCCTCCTAAGTGGAAATGATGATGAATTGAAAGTGCGAATCTGTAAGATCCTCTGAGGAGTTTAAAGAAGTCAAACGCACGCGCGCGCGCGCGCGCGTGTGTGTGTGTGTGTGTGTGTGTGTGTGTGTGTGTCAAATTTGTTTCACAAAGTTAATGAAGGTACTCTGTAGAACTCTTCTTACAATCAGACTTCGGCAGTGCTCCCTGGAAGCAGGAAAAAGCAGCCTGTCCTTTATGTATCTTATATCCTTGTTCAGTCTCTCCCTGGGAAGAAAACTACTCTGGCACCAGTATCCTTTTGTCTTGATTCCGAATGGATACCACCTGCTCCCAGAGCCCAGGGGAGCCCTCCATGTGTCTCCCTGAGGCATGACACATGGAGATGTATACAAGGTGCCAGACCAGTGTGCTAAGAGGAAGGGGAGGGAGGCTGGAGCTGGAGCTCTGCATAGCTTAAGCCACACCCACCTATTTATTAGCTAGTTAAGCTTGTTCATGGTTTTGTGAAGGGGGAATGGAGAGGCATGGGTCTTATTACGAAGCTGTCGGTTGGACACTGGACTTTTTAATTACAACCACAGTTTCTTTTCTTCTTCGTATGCTTTGAGTCCTCTCAGTTTGTATTATCAGACTTGAGAAGGGGAAAGGGGGAGCTGTCTCTAGCTGTTTTTCACTAGCTGTCCAGGGTTTATACCCAACAAATTGACTCTTTAAAGTAGACAAAAATTGAATCTAATTTCCCACCATCACATCCAATGCCTCTAAGAACATAGTCTTATTAATTGCTTGCTTTGCTGTGCTTAGCATCATGAGAACTTCCTCGAGTTTACCCAAACCCTTTCCCAGAGGATTGGAGGTCTCTGTGAATAATCCTGTGCTCTGGGGGTAGGGGTGGGGGAAGACAGTGGAACAGCAGGCTCTGGTGGCACAGCTCCCTTGGTTCCAGATACCCTCCAGGTCAGGCCAGGCTCATGGGACCTGGCCTGCATTTCCCACTGCACAGGTAGCCTTTGGTGATGACTTCTTGCTCCTTTTTAAGCACCCATGTTCATCCTTGGAATTTTTTTTTAAAGTGTGAAAGCATTATCCAGAGACTTTATTGGGGAACTGTTGTTCCAGACTGACAACTAAGCTTGATGAAGTGGAGAGGGAGCAAAGCCAACGAAACACTGGACAGTTTTCCTTTTGGGATTAAATGGAAAAATACCACGTTTTAAAAATAAATCTAGGAAACACCTTGTCTGCCCAATTTTGTATTTCTGGACTGTTTAGTCATTTGGTCCACATCATTTTCTAGTTATTTTCTCAGCATTTTCTTTCCTAGTGGTAAAGAAGACAATGTGGTTCCGACTGTTATGTCAGATTTGATGAACTAGGGCTGTATCTACCAGGGCCTGTGTTGAGCTCAGTGAAGAGGCATGGAGAGCTCTGGAGTCCCTAGTTATGATCCTTGCCTCTGGGTCCCTTACCCTTCCATTCACTGTTGGAAAGCAGAGGCCTAAGCAGAAGCGTGGGATCCTCAATTAGACTGTGTGTTGGGATGCGCATGCTCTCTTTTTTCTTTACTAAATGAGCAGGCAGTGTTGTGGCCGCAGTTTTTGCTGAGAGAGTGGTGGGCCCTTAATGAAATGAAAGCACCCCTGCCTCTCTGGCAAGAGAGAGTGGCAGAGCTGAGTCCCCATCTTCAGCATCCACTCTGGAAAGATGTGGCTAGAGTTCTGTGACTGCAAAGCGTCCCTGCGGGAGTCCTGTCCCATCTCTCTCTCTATGCACATGTACTTGATTACTTGATGGTGACAATTGAGGCTGTTCTTCCTAGAGGAGGAAAGCCCAGCATCTCAGCTCTTCTGTGTGTGCCAGTCAAACCTGCCAGGTTTGTGTCCTGTGACCAGGTTCTTCAGCCTCATCAGAAACATGTTTCTTGTGCATGGGTAGACTTGGAGCTGTCTTTCCTTTCATGAAGATGTGAGCTGCAACTCATGCTTCTCCTTCACGAAATGGACACACTTGGTGCTGAGACTGTTTTTAATAAGCACAGGTGAGGAACGTAGAAGCATGATGGTGACGTGTTCTGCAGAGGAGAGCACTACAGGTCTTAACTAGTGTACTTTTCAGTCTGCGTTTTTGTCTTAGCTGAGACTCAGACCAGTTAACTAATATAATGGAAAATAGGGAGATGCTTTCAAAGGTCTTGTCATCTTCACATTATTAAGATTTAAATGGAGACAGGCGCTTAATCTTTTCACCCAGGAACTGTGATTGTGGTGGCCTAGATTCTACAGTACGTGTTTTAGACTATGTAGTCTTTGACTATCTCTGTTATTCTTCTTTTAATTTTTTACATTCTCTCTCTTTCTGTGTGTATGTGTGTGCATGTGCTTGTGCATGTGTATGTGTGTGTGCTAAATCCTGGAGCTGGAGTCACAGACAATTGTGAGCCGTCTGACATATGGGCTGGGAACCAAACTTACGTTCTCTGAACAAGTGACAAGAACTCTTTCCCATTGAGGTGTCTCTCTGGTCCTTCTCTTTCTTTCAACAATATGAATGTCCCTCCCAGCTCACAGTCAGCATCGGTGAGGTGGCAACGTGTAGTTTGTCAGCTACAGTCCCAAGGTGTCCTTTCCAGGCAATCTGCAACCAGTTGCCACACATGGATGTAGAAATGTAAATCAATTCATCTTAAGCTGCAATGAAAATTCAATTCCATTGTCCTACCTGCCACCTTTCCTGCGCCTAGTAGACATGTGTTGGCTGGCAGCCACGATGCAACAGCATGGCTAGGGATCATTTCCAGAGCATAGAACAAGTTTGCCTGGTGCTCCCTGCTCCCAAGTCCCCTGGAATCTTATAGTGCTCACCGTCCTATGGACTCAAGCTGGTTATTTATTGTTTCTGAGGCTTTGTTCCCTCAACTATAAAGTAGAAATTATTACCTTACCTCTCTCAAGGATGTGGTCAGGATTTAATGAATATAAATTACTTAACACAAGGCCATTTACACTTGGTAAATGCTGGCTATTAATATTATAGACAAAGACACATTTTGGTTACTGTTAATTGTAGAAAACATCATCATCATCATCATCAACCCACTGTGTTTGACAAAGGATAACACCACCCTTTTTAACAGGACATTTGTGTAGTAACAGGGTGTAGCTTTCTTTTGTTTCATTAGCTGGCCTGTGAAAGGGAAGGTTTGCTATAAGCCCTGCCTGGATTTCTGATCTGCTCATGTCTGTCATTTCCACATCTTGATTTCATTTAACCTTCTACCAGGTAAGTGCTCACTTTGGTAATTTTGAGAAAAATCCACAGTAAATGTTTGTTTGGCTTAGTGGTGGAGCTCATGAGGGAGAATATTCTGCAATTGGAATTACAGAGTAAATTATCATTTTACCTTTGCTCATTCAGAATTAAACTCAGTACTGTATTGATTGGCTCCTCCTGCCCTGCTATTATCACTTGCTGCTGAGCAACAGGCTTCTTATCTATGTAATGTGGTGTCAGCGAGCCAACTCCTTCTGGGCCGTGGGCCTGAAAGTCTGATACTTTTCTTCTTCCATCCATGGCTTTTGTATCATCTGAGTATATAAGCTGCCCACCGGGAGCTCACCCTTTATCATTAAGGGATCTTCGTCCTCACTGTCTTCACTGAAGAAAGTTTTTGACGTTCAAAGAACTCTGTCAGCTGATGTGATGGCTCATCTTGGTTGGCAACTTGACACACTTGGGGGGAGTGGCATTTAACTGAAGAATTATCTTCTTTGGGATGGCCTGTGGGCACGTCTATGGGATGTTCTCTTGATTGCTAGTTGGTGTGGGAGGGCTGAGGTCACTTTGGGTAGTATCTAAGTCTGGGAAATTTAGCTAACTCTGATCCAGGATATGATCCAGTAAGCGGTATTCCTCTGTGGATTCTCTTTCAGTTTCTGCTTGAGTACCTTGAAGTCCCTCAGTGATGGTTGTAACCTGGGCATGTAAGATGAAATAAACCCTCTCTAACTCCTAAATTGGTTTTGGTTGTGGTGTTTATCACAGCAACAGAGATCAAACTGTGACAAATGATGATTGTTAGCAAATGAAGCCTTCATTGGTGGATTTTATGATTTATATATTCCATGTTATTTATGTCAACTATTAGATATAGAAGGTCCCCATTGTAGATACAAAATGAAGGCAACTAGATGTTGACTGTTCATGTTCATACATAATTATTTGAAGTGAATCACAAAAGTTGGATATCTGTAAAAAGATGGCGCTTAGCTGTAATGGTACTTCACACATAGAAAGACTTCTGTTTTTTTGCTGTTTGCTTTGCATTGATGGTATTTTGTTAATGGCTTCTGGGCTTAGCATGGAGATAACGTCTTATCATCGTGAGTGGGTGGGACTGAGGGTCCCTACCCAGCCTTCCCAGCTGCAGGTCAGCTGGTGATGTACTCTGCCCAGTGGCATTGGATAGCAGGGTCCAGAATTCTCAAAGAAGCTATCTAGACAGACAGGCTGAGGAAGTTGAGTTTTGTCTGAAACAGTGACCCTGTGTCCAGGGACAGAGTTAGTAAGAACCAGTCTTTAATAACCACTGGCAGTCGTGGTAGCCACAACTGTTACTGCTCTGCAGCCTCATGCCAGGTATCACACCAAAGTGCACTGCAGTGTCTCCTGTTACCCATGTATTTGACACTCCTGTGTCATTCCCATCTCACTGGTGATAGAGCACTTAGACAAGGAAACTTGCCCAAAGCCCATGTGTTAATGTGTTAATTGTTGGCAAGCTGTAGTCAACCCCAGGTGGTCGGATGGCAGATCTTGGTGTCTGGCCCACACAGGGGTCTGGGGTAGGGAGGTCTTCTGTCACTCTGTCTCCAACTGCTGACACAGGCTCTGAGCCTCTGCTGGAAAATGAGTGTTTGGGCTAGATGTTTGCAAAGTCCCTTCAGTTGCTGACTTGCTGTGATTTTTTTTTTTTTAATTCCTAGAATCATCAGCCTTCCTTCTGCACAGCTCTGTTTACAGCAGTTGAGCTCCCTGTGGGCACGTGCCAAGTGGTCAGATTCCATGAATACTGAATGAGCAGACTGGGTCTCTGTATTCCATGTTGGCAGGGGCTGGGCAGCTGGCCTGCAAGGCCAGAGCATTTTCCAGGGTCTATTCTCTTCCCAAAGAAGCAGCTTTCTTTGAGGATGCTCTCTGTGGGATACTGTTCTTCATCAGAAAGTAGGAGTTCTAATCACTATGTCCTCAGACAAATGTGTGTCTCATGCCCTAGCATTCAACTCCCGCCCTTTGTTTACCTCTGTTCTTCAGGCTCTGTTCCAAACCTTCCCTTGAACAAAAGTGACTCCCCTTACCCCAAACTCAAACTTCAAAAAAGAAAGTGCCTACACCCATTTGTGGAGGATCCTCCACAGGCTTTCTTCAGTCAATCTGCCATTCTTTTCCTGGTGCAGTGCTCTGTGGCAGGTTTTGTATAAAGGAAGGACCCAGAATTCTCACAATGCTATCAGTGCTTAAGGATGCAGGAAAATGAATGTCTACTATGGAACTACCTGAATGTTTCCATATATCTGATTTTATAGGCAGAATCATTTGCTCTGTAATTGTACTTGGCAGTATACAAAGACATTTATGTAAAGCTGCGTAAGTTCAGCACTGGAGAAGTATTATGGATTTTTGTTGGTTGGGTTTAATGGCACATTTAGAGTTTAGTTGTAGACTTGTTGAAATGGAGGCCTGTCTTTAGGATCTTGTGTCTTTGCAAAGCTTTAGCCCTTATCCATTGAAAGATCAACAATTCTGATTTCTGTTGCAGCCCCTGGCTCTTCTTTAGCTATGAATATCACACACACACACACACACACACACACACACACACACACACACGTACGTGCGCTTTTCCAGAGACTGACTTCGTATGGTGTTTTCATTTGTTAAGTATTACTGACCTTGAATACTCGGTACTTTTCTAGGCACTGTGTATCAAGCAGTAAGTAAGTCAGGGCACACTGCCTTTCAGAACTTAGTCTGGTACTTAGAGGAAACTAATAACTAAATGAGTAAGTTATGTTATCTGGTGTCTTCTGATCCTAAATGACATAATTAAGCAGGGAAGGATAATAGGAAGTTCTGAGTGTGGGAGTTGGGGGTGGGTGGGTATATTTCAGCTTAAAATGGGACAGTCAGCAGATGCCTCCAAGTGAAGTTGACATTTGATGTTTCGATGGTATTATGATAATCTTTTTCTTTTTACTCTTATTGATTCTTCGTAGATTTCATATTATGCTTTTGGAGTCCACTTACTTCCCTGTCCCTCACACCTGCCTTCTGCCCTTGCAACACCCCCCCCCAACAAAATCAAATTTAAAAGAAAAACCAAAGACCAAACCAAACCAAACAAAAAGACAGAAAAAGAAAAGAGAAGAAGAATTTTGTCCTAGAAGCTGTAGTGTGGTCCATTAAGGTGCACAGTCACACAGTTCACCTTTTAGTCTGTTCATCTTTCCTTTTAAGAGTTCATTGCCATGAGTCCTTGGTCTGCCTTGAGGTCACTGGTTTCTGCTATACCACCAATAATGGATTTTCACTGGGGCTCCTCTTGGCTATCCTGTTGTCCTGTGTAATGAGATCCTGCCGTTTTGGATCTGTAGGTTCGTCCTCTTCACATGCTCCAGCAGGTCATAGATTCAGTGGATGTTGGGGTGAGCTAACTCATAGAGCTGGGTCTGGGTCTGGGTAGAAGCTGAGCTGGCCAGCTGGCTAGCTTTCCCTAATCCTACCTGGATGAGATAGCTCTCCAGCACTGCCTTGGCTAACTCACCCAATGCATCCTACCATGGGACCCAGTTCCTTCTACTGTAACATGCAGGTAAAATGTCCATATAGGTATTATGATATTTGAAGGTCTTTTGATTCTCCTTTGTCTCTGTTCATTGAGAAATTTAGTTAGTTCTACTAGCATAAAATGGCATCCTTTCTCTCTCGTCATTCATGGAGCCAGGACCTCTGTGTAGGGTTTTGTCATTCCTCCCTGTGCAGATATATGAATCTGCAGTAGGTTTGCCAGTTACTTACCTCTCTCTCTCTTTCTCTCTCTCTCTCTCTCTCTCTCTCTCTCTCTCTCTCTCTCTCTCTCT
>NC_022018.1:40742796-40762163 GCF_000317375.1 Microtus ochrogaster
AGACCAGGCTGGTCTCGAACTCACAGAGATCTGCCTGCCTCTGCCTCCCGAGTGCTGGGATTAAAGGCGTGCGCCACCACCGCCCGGCTACTTATCTCTTTTAAATTTGATTTGTAAAGAGAATTCATTGCTACTGTGTAGAAGGACTTTGTATCTTATATCTTAGTAAATAGATGGTGAGAGTTTTGTACATTATAATTGTTATGACCTGCTACTGACTTGTCCTGCCCCTTTAAGAGACAAGCCCATCTACTCCCCCCTTCCTTCCAGGCTAACAAATTTTCCTTCCACTTCTAGCCTACCTGCTTTCTCTCTGTCCCCACCCTCTTTGGAAGAGGTGGCTTCCCCTCTTCTCCTCTCCCCTGCCCCCTCTCTCTCTTACCCATTGCTTCCCACTTCACCCTTCTGGACCCAAAGAAGCCTCGGGTGGTGGGGTCAGCTGCCCCTCATGGCCTGCCCCTCAGGAAACTGAGCAACTTTTACCTAAACCATTACAGTAATGGGTTTTCATCCTTTTCTTTAGCGTTCAGATATTATGTTATTTTGATTAAGTTATTTACATAAACTTAGAATCCATTTCAAATGTTCAGTCTGAGGAAATTTTCTTAAGTAGATGCATAATATTTATAGTATTTATAATTTATATCTTGACATAGAAGAGAGAAAGCTCTCACATCCTAAAACACGCCCTGGAGTTATCTCCTTCCCCAGCCTCACTTCTAGCAATCATTGGTTTGGTTTTTGTCCTTATTTTGTGGCTTTTGTTGAGTTTTGTATGAATAGATTTGGTGTTTGCTTACTTTCTTTCACAAAGCATTTTGAGGATTCACTTGCTATATGTATTAGTATTTTGTCCTTTATATTTTCTCAGTATTATTTTATAGTGTAGATGCTTGATAATTTGCTTAGGCATGCATCTGCTAATGGCTCTTTAGATTTCTTCCAGCTTAGGGTTTTTAGGTATGGTTGTGCTGTGAACATTTGTGTACACAAATTTGTGTGGGTGAATACATGTGTGTCTTTCTACTCCCTATGGTGTGTCCTTGCTGTGCTTTGAATATGCTTTGGCCTTTCCAAAATTAATGCTTAAATTGAATTTCCATTCAGAGAGACAAGAGACTTAGCACCTCATGCTAATGATATTTAGAGGTGGGGCCTTATGGAAGTTGTTAGCATTAAATGAAGTTGTCGGTGTAGAGTTTTTGTGATTAAATACTGGTTACTTTCCAGGGAGAAAATTAGGGAGGGAGGGAGTGAAGGAGAAAGGATGGGAGGAAGAAAGGAAAAGAAGAAGAGAGGGACAGAAGAGTGCTAGGGATTGGCTTGGGTAAGAATGAACTTAAACCAGAATCCAGAGAAATAGACATTTACCCAGGCCTTCTTTTTTCTTACCATGTAATGTCCTGTGCCATCTCAAGGCTCTGCTAGCTAGAGCCCATCACAGATTTGGAACAGAGCCACAAACTCAAATGAACTCATTTTCTTTACAATTTTTTAAAAAAATATTTATTTATTATGTATACAATATTCTGTCTGTGTGTATGCCTACAGGCCAGAAGAGGGCACCAGACCCCATTAAAGATGGTTGTGAGATACCATGTGGTTGCTGGGAATTGAACTCTGGACCTTTGGAAGAGCAGGCAGTGCTCTTAACCTCTGAGCCATCTTTCCAGCCCCTTTACAATTTTTTTATCTGATTAAGTATATAAAATGTAATTTGGTTAGTTTTCAAAACATTCGTATGCTTTCACTGAGCAGTGATTATGATTGGTAACTAGCCCACAGAATGGCTTTGCTTGAGCCCAAGTTCCTGGGCTTCACACCTCTGCGCGGTCCCCATGTGCACAGTCTCTTTCACTGGTGCTGTGATTATTAGCACATTGCAGAGAAGTTATGTCTCTTGCCAGCAACTAATTGTTGTGTATCCACTGTCCCATCCTAGGTAAGTGATTGTTTCTCAACTCTTAGAACTTCTAGCTTCTGTTTTGTTTCATACACAACTCATCTGTCATTCCGTGTTTGATAGTTGATTCATAAGTTTTGTCCCCATCATAATTTTATTTTGTTTCACTAGTCTTTTTAGCGACTTTGGCCTCTGTATTCGCCAGCTGTCATGTGGTTAGTATTATTCTTCTGACATCCCAAAATTAAGCACTAACCAGAGGAATCATATTGGAATGAAAAGGTAGCTAGATTGACAATTTCCTAGCATCCACTTCACCGGTTGTTGTTTAAAATTGATTATTATAATGTGTGGTTTAACTCTCCCAACTGTAGAGATAAAGGGTAGACTGAAAAAACAAATATATAAGCATTGACTATTTATTGCTGGTTTTGTCAAAATGGGCATTTCCTTACAGCCTCATGCAGTTTTGGAATTATAACAACAATACTATCATATCTGTGAATATTTGTTTAGTATCTGCTCTGTATTGATAAGCATTGTACCAGTTCTATACATACCGATGTTGGCAGTTGATATATCTTATATGAATTTTGATTAATTTTCTATCCAACAAGTATTTATGGAGTTTCTACTGTGTTCTAGGCAAAGTGTTACATAGTAGATCTATGAAAACAAGTAAGCCAAGAATGTTATAGGCTAGCAGCTCTTTTCTGGAAAGGGAGACATGGAGTTTGGACATGCCCACAGGTTACTGCTGGAAGCAGCAGGAACTTTTGCCAAGCAGGAAGAGGCTCCTTGTGAGCCCCTGGTTAGTGTTGCTTGGAAATGGTAGGGAAAGCTTTCTGAAAGATTTAATAGTGGGCAAAATCTTGAGGACCTTGCAAAAGTTAAACAGACAGTGAGAGTGAGGAAAGAATTTTCCAAATGAGTAGGACGAGGCAGCAACAGAGCGGCCTCTGAGAACTGGTGCCCATACTCCTCCTTCCATGCTGTGGGAGGCCGAGTGCTGCTGGAACCAAGCCTTTTGGATGTTACGGGACTGGACTGTATGTGATATCAACCCACTTTATGTTTGTGGACTCTTGGCTGTAGTTCAGCACTGACCCAGGTTACTTAGGTTAACTTTATTAGTGCATTTGCTTCCATTTTTGCTGACTGTCAAATGCATTCATCTCTATGTAATTTCATTATTTCTGCATCTTCGTTATATAATTGGCGCTCATACTGATGTAGCCTGAGAAGGCACATTAACTTGATCCAGTCTGTGTTATTAAACCAATTTGTTCTTTTCCCCACAGCCTGTTGTGTAGATCATTTGCTCAGTGACCAGAGCCAAGTTGAGCTGTGTTGGACTCAGCAGAACTTGTTCCTGACCAGCCACCCACACGTGGAGGGTTCAGCAGGAACAGTACACTCTAGGTGCCTGTGCCTACCTCTCATTCGCAGGGTGGTCCCATGCTCAAGGTCTCACTTTCTGCAGTCTCAATTACCCTGTCAACCACAGCTGGAAAGGTTCTAAGTTCTAAGCTGTACCCCATTCTGAGAAGTGCAATGAGCTCTCATTTATTAAGCATATTTCTATATCTGTCCTATTTATTGATATTATTAATCTCTTACTGTATTTTACTAAGCCTTATCATGGTTGTATGTGGTTAGGACAAAAGGGTACACTGGATTAGGTGCTGTCCAGGGTTTCAGGCATCCATGGGCATCTACAAACACATCCTTTGCTGGTTAAGTGCATCTGTTATATATTGCTCTTTGCTAATTTAATTGTTGCATAGTTGCTTTCAATTTTGATTTACACCTCTTCTGACAAAGTTTAATAATTTTGAAATTAGGGATCTTGGTGTCTTTTGGCACAATGTTTACTATAGAGCCTGTTAGAGATACTGTTTAGGTGGAAGAAGGCTCTGCAAGGGGGATGATCAAAAAAATGCCTTCGCTTGTGTTGCTGGTTCAAAGTTGTGATAGATTGACTTTCTTTTGGTAATAGACCATCAAGGTCCCAGTTTCCTACGGAGATGACCATGCCAGGATTCAGGTGATGATAACCAGCTGTGAGCCTGATAGGATTCCCTTGCTATCTCAGCAGAGATTGCCCACCTGTAAAGTGGGGACATTATTCTTAGTTATTTATGCAGATATTTTGAGGACCAAAAGAACTTTACAGAAAGCACACAGAATGGGCATGTCTTAAGTAATGGTTCAAATTAAAAAAATATTTCCAACAGTCTTGTTATAGATGCAGTAAAAATTAATGACAGGTAAACTATATTTTATGAGATACACAGTGTATACTGAGGCGGATTTACTTTCACAAAGCAAAATTCCTAGAGTTTAGTTTCCATAATGTTTTTGAAGTGAAGTCTAGGCCTTGGTGATGGTACTGTTTGTCCACTCTAAACTTCATAACTGATGTGCAGCAAGGCCAGGAAGACTGCTGTAGCTGCACCCTGGTGGGACTGGAATCCTTGTCTGTCACCCAGGTTTGCCGTGTGGAGGCCACCTACACTGGGGGTGAGGATGTTAGTGGGGTCCCCGTATGATAGACGTCCTTCATCATTAGATCCAGACCTGCAAATCTGTCTCCCACACCCTCCCATCCTTCTGTTGGGATGGCCCTTTTGTTGTGTTTGCCGGGTGGACTTCTTTTTTCACTTTCCCATATCCCCCTTTCTATATTGCCTGTATGAGTTCATATGTTTGGTAAATGAAATTTCAGATATAGTGTGTATGGAGACATGTCTTATTATTTTCATTTTTCTCTCCTTTCCCCTAGAGCTAATTCAAGGTGTCCCTGCAGTCTAAAATGTCAAAAGAAAACTATCAAGGGAGAAAGTAATGGAAAATAACTATTATAAGCTTCCTTATAGCTTAGACAAAACTCTTTCCTTTTGACCCTTTTAAACAAATGCTCGTTTTGGCCCGTGGAAGGAATAATTGCTCTTCTCCCCAGAACACACTCTGTAAATGACTAGCTGCTTGGGCTGTCCTTCTGGGGGAAGAAGGTCAGCCAGAGTGGGGAACATGGTTGTTTTCCCTCCCTCCCTTTCATTACCTTTGTTTTCTACCCACTCAAATAATAAAACCAGTTTCCAACTATAGAAACGGCAGAGGTCAACAGTGTGACTCTGGCTAATCCTAGGGGAAGTCATAGCCGCCTTAAATTAGAATGTAATTTTTTGCTTTGCAGCCAGATCCTGCCAGCTGGAAGATGCAAATTGTCATTGACTCCTACCTCCATTTTCTCGTTGCTTCTTTGCATCGTTATAGAACTCCCACTCTGCTCTTCTTGGTGAGCCCTCTGCTCCCAGTGGGACCACAGGAACTCGCACCTGGGCCTTTGATATTGTGCCAGCTGTTTTCTATGATTAAAAGTGAACTGGAAATGGGAGCACGGCCTCTGTTCTGGGGTCTAGTTGAATAGAATCCTGAAAAGTCATGAACAAAAGATTCAGGGGCTATGTAGGAAAAAATGGAAGCCTGATCTTCGGGGTAAATGAGGCCCTAAGGGAACATGACTTCCTGAGCCTCTGGATTGGTTCCTCCAGATATGCTCTCTTCTTTGTGTCAGAAGATCATCAATTAATCTACCCCGAAGCTCAAGCAGTAATCCTGAAGTGATAGCTGCTGAGGTGCATGGGTGGCTTGAGCTCACTATTTATCTCCTCAGCTAGAGCAGTCAGGAACCAGAGGCTCTTAACAGAATGATTTGGAATTTGGAATTTTTATTTAAATATGCTCTACACAAGAATGGTAAATAGGTTGCAACTTGTAGATTATCCCTAATTGAGTAGTTGCCTAGAGTGTAGGGCTGAGAAATCTAAGGATCAGACTAGAATCCTTAGAATATCACAGCCACTGTGAGCCCATGCCTGAACAGTAGTTAGCAGCCCTTAAGGTCTGCCTGTAGCAGAAAAGTTAAAATCATGAGTCAGGAATGGTCAGGGTGCTTGTGTCTATAGTTCCAGAACTGAGGCAACGGTATTATAGAGAGTTTGAGACCATCCTAGGCTATGTAGTAAGTTTCGGGCCAGCCAGGATTTCAAGTGAGACTCTGTTTCAAAAACAAACAAAAAAATCTCATGAAATCACCATGCCCCAGTTTTTTACTAATGGTCCTCCATGCTCACCACCCCAACCGATTCTTCTGGTAACTTTCCAGTTACTAGGAACACATGCAGTGATATATTTCCTTTTGAAGGAAAGGAGACTTTATTTATACTCAAACTTTCTGAAATGTTATGCTCTTTTGTGGTTGTTGGGTAGCAGAAGAAAGCTCTTTTTTTAATTTATTATTTTATTTTATTTTTATTGAAAGAAAAAAAAAGAAATTCCCGCCTCCTCCCAGCCTCCCATTTCCCTCCCCCTCCTCCCACTCTCCTCCTCCTCCCCCCACTCCTCTCCCCTCCCTCTCCAGTCCTAAGAGCAGTCAGGGTTCCCTGCCCTGAGGAAGAAAGTTCTTAAGAAGATAACTTGCCACTCACTATTACATGGCGACTCTAGTAACAGACATTATTGAAGTCAATTAAAGATGAAGTCAAATGAGATCTTATGAGATGTTCGGCTTCCAGAATATTGCCAGAAATGTAGGGAGAATTTTGGTGAAATTATTGAATTTGCACTATCTGAAGGCTGGGCATTCTTACAGAAAAGGCAAGAGTTGGTATATACGTGTCTTAATCTGCTTAGGCTGCCACAACAGTTCCAACATACTGGAGGCATGTGGGGCACTAGGAGGCTGAGACCATAGGGTCAGCAGAGCTGATTTTATCTGCATCTTCCTTCTCCTCCCTGGCTTGTAGATGGCACCTTCTTTAGGTGTCCTCATGTATTTTCCCTTGTATATACCACTGTCCTTCCCTCTTCTTACATGATTCATTCTGGTGACTTTCATTGAATGAATTAGTTCTTTAAAGGCTCTGTCTTCTAGTGTAGTTACATTTCCAGATGCTGATTTTCAAGACAGGAGCTTTTAGAAAGCACAGGTGGCATTTCTAGGCATTTAACAAACTCTAATCCTGTAACTTGGACCAATATTGAATGGAAAAGTATCGAGAATTCTCTGGATGGTATTGATACTCAAATTCTTGTGTGTGAAGATTTTAAAAGCTCCATATCCCTCCGTGTAAGCACACTAGCACCATTATTACATAACATATAGCAGTGAATATGGTGGTTAGTTTAAGGCAAAGCTACCAACCTTACTGGAAAAGATTGGACCCACCTGGGGAAAGAGTAGCATTTTGGTGCTTGTTACTAGAGTTCCAGAGAAACAGGCTGAACAGGTGCCCAGTGTGCTTCCAACCCTGTTCAAGATAGAGCAGATCTGAAGAAGGGTTCATTTGCCAGGCCTGCTGAGAGTGATGTGTTAAATGTGGGCCGAAGGACAAGTTGAGCCATAACTGAAATGATTGGCTGTCATGGATTAAATGTCAGAAAAATGAGTACAAAGAACATTGTGTATTTATCTTGTTTAATAATAGAAATCACAGTGTTTCACCACCACTTCACGCCTTCAGTTCTGCCTGTATTAACTATTACCATAGTATCAGAAAGCAATTAACATGAAAAATGAATACGAGTTTAATCATTGGGAGTTCTTGCTCCTTACAGTTCCCTAAATACATTTAAAATGTTTTGTCAGTGTTCTGTTTGAAAGCTTGGGATGTGGGTCATTTGGTTATCCACAGTTTCATTTGAAGTAGCGTTTTCAACCTTGTCTCTTTGAAAAATGTAATTTCTGAATTTATTTTCTTCCACCCTAGATTAGTAATTGATTGACCTTTCTTCTTACAGGAGCTGTGGCATCTGAAAGCAATGAAGTATTTTACATTGTCGTTCATTGTGAATAAACAAATACTTCTCAGTCCGCTCTCCCTGGGCTGCTATAATTCAGCAATTGCAGCTAATTACACAGCTCTGGAGTCGGTTCTGAGGGGGGAACACCACCCCCAATGCTTTGCTACCGCTGCCTGTGCTGTGACTCTGGGGGTGGGGGCCTCTCTGGGAGGGGGGGTTAGGACTTACATATTTTTTGAGTTAGGCACTTTATACTACTCACAGTTTCACTAAATGGAATCTAGGACAAAGCTTCAAAAATAGGAAATGATTAATTTTTTTGATATTTCATAGTTCTAAATTGGAAACATTACTGCTGTGATAAAACAATTGATTCCAGAAGATATGATTATCTGGGAGATGGAATTTTCAAGACCTTTATTTTTTTTCTCTTGTCCTTTTTACTAAACATAAGGCTGCTTCAGTTTTAGTGTCATTGTTGAAGAGCCTGGACAGAGAAAGCAAATGATAAGGTGCATGGGCTGAGCCAAGCCTTCTCTCTGATTAGAGAGGATTGATGGAGGTTATTCTACTTAAAACTATAGTTGTTAGCTCCTTTGACTTCTGGTTCTCCTCTTGATTTTTTTTTTCAGAAGGAATCCACTCATTGCTATGTCCCTAATGTCAACACTAGGCACTGAGTAGATGTTGGCACAGTTGAACTTTTGGTTGTTGTATTAGATTTATGATCCATATATTTTTTACTTGTAGTTTTTTGTTGCTGTTTTTGCAGAAAATAGAGCTGGCCTTATCTTGGCTGTAACTAAACTCTTTAGACTTCCTAAAAACAATTATTCCTTTAACTACCAACTGCACATTAGTTACTGTTTGAACTGAGTTCCTGCCCCTCACAGCACAACAGCATGAAGAGAATGTTAAGATTGCTGGGTGAGGAAGAAGAACCTTAATTCAACTGAAGGAATTCACAACTACCTGAGCCAAGATGCTTTGAACTGAAACAAGGTGGTCAACCTTCCTCTGCAGGCGGCAACACCATTTCGTACTGAAGGAGGCTTGGGTGAGGTAGGCACTAATTAAGCCACTAATTAAACCATTAAGATGGTTCTCAAACTTGGTTCTACCAAAGATACTCAAAAGCCCAAGAGACTGGAATATGCACCTTTTTTTTTTTTTTGGAAGAAGTATGTTAGAAGTATAGAAAAAAGGGTCAGATCCACAGGGGGGTAGGGGTGGGAGGGGCTCCTATGAGGTTTTTTCACCAAGAGTCTTTGAGATGAAAGTTATAGTGTAATGTCCCTTCCGTCCAACAATATGAGTAGTTCAACAAACGTGTTGAACAATGTGATGGAAAAAGAGAGTCGGAGGACTTGGTTTCTAGTCATGGACATACTATTTTTATTAATTGCATCTGTTACTTTGGTGCAGTCCTCTGGGCCTCAGGATTCAGATCCATGTTACCAGAGTTCAGCAGACTGAGAGCTAATGATTCCCACTCTACAGTGTATGCATTTAAAAACTCAGCTCCCCTCAGTTGCCCATAGAGTTATAACTTTTTGTGATAGTTTAAAGTAACATTGGGATCATTCTCTTCCAGTTTGCTTCCCCTTGGCTTGTTGATGTCATCACATGCAGAAATAGAAAATTGGTACAAAACCAGTTCTCAGATTCTGTGTGCCAGAATATCTGATGATCTCATTTATTGCTCTTTTACTTTTGAAGACTGAATCTGACTCAAATAGTAGTGACTAACTACTTAAACTTTGGGTCTAGCTGTGGCCTACATTTCCTGTTCCTTTGCTCTTAGTTTTCAATTTTTCCCTGTTTGCTTCACCTTTTAGTTCCATTTCCCTTCCCTATATATAAATTAATATGAGGGCATCCAGAAGTTAGGCAGAAACAAATGGGGCAGCTGGAGCCAGATTAGGCAACTGTTCTAAAAGTAGTGCCTTGGAAAAAGTGTTGTCTTATGAAGACATGACTTCTACATGACTAATTGTATCAGCACATGTGTCACTGCACTTCTCTTAAATGGCTCGTTGAGGATCTGATCCCATGCCCACTCATTCCTACTCCAGGAAACTGCAGTTAGTAAAGTGTGTATGGTATAGTGAGAAATTCTGGTAATGGGGACTTGACTTCCCAGCCTGCGAAAGGATTCATGGGAATGCAGCTTGTCTCTGGGCTTTTGATAGCTGCCAAGGATCTGGCTGACGTAGAGTGTTAATTAAATGAGACCGGGGAAAGAAGAAAGTATTTCCAGTGGGCAGCCTATTGGGGAATCACAGCCAGCAGAGCCCGAGGCAAAGACAGGGTCTCGGTGGCAACTTATAGCTAAGCCGGTAGTACTCTCTTTCCTGTGTTTGCCTCCAAAGCCTCTCAGTGTGCATACTTTCAGAACTGGATGAGGAAGATAGCCATAGCTGAGGCACAGACTGTAGGCTCAGACAAGTCTGGATTTATGAGAAAGGCAGGCGTTTTTGGCTGTGAGCCTTAACAACCAAGTCTGGGTATTCTGCCTTGGGGAAAATGAGGGAGTAGGTTGAAGGGACTCCAAGCAATTCTCTGAACTTATCAAAGAGGCAAGCCTAATTCTGAGACCTAAGCATTAAAGAGATGGCTAGCAGTTCTGAGTATTGTTACTCCTTTAGAGGACCTGAGTTCCTGTCTCAGCACCCATCAGGTGATATATCACTTTTGAAGTGTAACTCCAGTTCCGTGGTATCTGATTCCCTCTTATGGCCTCCACAAGCACCCACCTATATATGCTATACAAACGCATAGATAAGATGCATATACATAATGCAATGAAACAAAAAAAAACCCCTGATCTTTATGCCTAGAAAACATGAGAATCAGGGAAGCTCTGCTATATATGACAGAAACTTCAAGGAAA
This sequence comes from Microtus ochrogaster, assembly GCF_000317375.1. Lineage (NCBI taxonomy): Eukaryota > Metazoa > Chordata > Mammalia > Rodentia > Cricetidae > Microtus > Microtus ochrogaster. Next base: position 40,753,401 of record NC_022018.1, read on the forward strand.
CCCTTTGAATGTTTTCTGCTTTTATGACATTTTGTTCAAGATCCAGTTCCCATAGAAAGAAATGATCAGTTTGATCTTGCTCTTTTTAAGTGTGATGTTGTTAGAAGAGGGGCTGTTGTAAGCGGAGACTGCACTTTAGTTTTCTGGCATCCTAGACCCGAATAATCACACAAAAACTATATTAAGTACAACATTGTTTGGCCACTAGATCAGGCGTATTTCTAGCTAGCTCTTACATCTGAAATTAATCCATATCTATTAGTCTATGTATTGCCTCATGGCATTACCTCATTTTCTCCATGTCTTGTTTCCTCGGCAACTGACTTGCGTCTGCTTGACTCTTCCTACTTTCTCTCTCTATCTCTGATTGGATTTTGTACCTGACTTTACTCTGCTAAGTCGTTGGACAAAGCAGCTTCTTTATCAACCAATGGTAATAAAACATATTCACAGCATACAGAGGGTAATTCCACATCATAATGTAATATTTCACATGAAATTGTTTTATGCAAAGGAAACTTGGGTAGCCTTATAGAAACAGGGAGTGAAGGTTGTTGGGCAGAGGAATAGGGGAATGTGATATTTATAAATGAAAAAAAAAATCAGAGACTTTGGGCAATACTTCTAGTACCCAAGCTTTGTATTCCAAAACAGAAAGCCTAAGCTGATGAAGATGTAACACCATTTTATGGTTCTTCCTGTTGGAGGTGTAGGAAAGGACAAAGTCTGAAAAGCTGTCAGTACCGGGACCTAGACTGAAGATTGGAAAGGACTCCACTCTAGTTCTGTGATCTTCATTATTCAGATGGACAACTAGTATGTAGGTATGGTTGGGCTAGGGACAGCCTGTCTGATAAAACTAGGGTACACCAAAACAAATACTGTTTTCTTGGATTTGGTTGTGATAAGTGAATACACTTCCATTTTGTTACTAGGAGCTCTCACTGCTGCCTAAGATTCCATGTCTTACCATGGTAAAGATGGCATCCATCAGTGTCCCTAATACTGATAGTGCTTCCTTGGTTCTCCCATGGATCTGCTTCAGGTTTAGCTAGTAAACATGGCGGCTGGTGAGAAGAGTCTGCTGCAGTGAGTGATCATTCGCTAGTCCCCCAAAGAGCTAAACGGAAAGCCTCTTTGAGAGTCCACAGACAATTGGATAGCAGGGAAATTTGAGCGTGACAATAAATCTTCAGTGTTGTTCTTAGCATCCTAGCTTTTTCCACAGAGAGAAGCCAAAAGGCTAACTATATATTTAAAAACTAGCCCTGTCCTGGATGTTGGTGTTCTGTACATGGCTTTGATTTTCCAGTGCAGGATGACTTGTTCCCAGTTTTGCACATTTGAGTGCATGCACACTGCTGTCTAGAGTTTTAGATCTTTCTAAAATGGATTCACAGAAACATCTAACCTCACAACCTCTTTATGCCACCTGCCTTCTCTGTGAATGCACTGCTTATAGCTTTTCAAAGACAGAGGCTTCAGAATTTGGCAGCAAAAAGCATGACTTCTAACACATTTACACTGTGGTTGACAGTAGCAGGTATTTAACTCTGCTGTGCCTGGTTGGCCTTACCATTGTTACATGTGTCATGCTAGCTAACATTTATTTAGGAAATAGGTGCACACATTTGTATGTTTACAACACACTTGGGGTTTGAGCTATTATCTCTTACGTATGCTGTACTTGCCCATGGAAAAGAACCCTCCCCAAGCACACACCTAAGTCTGATATTTAATACTTCTTGATCTATAATGACTAAAACTGAATTTGAAGCAAATTCTTTTTCATCTTGTTTCAGCTATTAATTTCCAGTACCTTAATTTGTGTTTGAAAGTCAGTTAAAAGTGAAAGTTCTCAATCAAGAGTGAGTAATTGGTGGGCTAGGGTGGAAGGCTAAGGCTCTGTCATGGCTTTAAGAGACTATAAAGACCAGGCTGGGATACTCATTGTTGATGGTAATGGCTTTGAAGTGAGCCAGAGGTCAGAACTGGGTTGGATTTTTAAATCAGGCTCATTTCTCAGTATCCCAGCCTAGCAGTTGCTGCCCTCCAGGGCGACAGGTCTGACTCTGCAGCCAGAACAGGCACATTTTGGTGGCGCATGGCAAGAACACCAAAGAGAAAACAGAGCAACAGAGCAAAAGGGAGCAGCGGCAGGGGAGGAAACCTCCCGACTGCCTTGCTAGGGATTCTACATCAAGGCTTTTTTACTTTGTTGGGAGTCCGGATGTTAATTCTTAAGTGTGCAGCCTGTTAAAGACCTGATGACTCAAAGTTTGTCATCTCATGTCTGAGTCTGCTGAGCAAATAGTGATTAGTTCTGGGAACTGTAATGTGCAGATATGGCAAATAAACAAGGTGTTAGCGCTTGCAAACGCAGAGTGTACATCATGCCTCATTGATATCTTGTAATTCTTCTAATATCCCACTGCTGTTATATATGATGCCTTCCTAAAGAGAATAATTAACTCTTTGAGTAGATAAAAGCAAAAAATGTTAAGTATCTTGAACACAGTTGAGTCTGATGGAAACTTTATGGCTGTGTGCATGGAGAGGAGCTTTCTGACTGGCGTACAGGTGGTCCCCTGTTGTGATGTAATATATGCTGCCATCCACATTTAGGAGGAGCATCCTAAAATGAGCTCTTCATACCCGAGTCCTTGCTGACATGTTGGGTCTTTGTTGTCTTACTTTATTTTTGTTACCACTGAAATCTCTAAAATGAACTGAAAATCTAGTAGGAAATGGCTGTTGAATGAGTAAATCCTTGAGTCCTGGGTAGTAGTGGCTGAACAATAATCTACGGGCTGATTGAAGAGAAAATTATGGAGTGGGAAAAGACAACCCTCCGGTAGAAATGGAGCCAGACTAGGCTAGAGCCAGGCAGAGTTGCAGGAGCCAGCGTGCTAGTGGCAGAAACTTCAGGTGTGTGTAGAAGTGTGGACATGGACTGGATGGGGCCAAAGGCAGGAAGAAGTGTGGCTAAGTCTCAATTAATGGTCTTGGATGGGAAATTTGGACCTTATTTCGATGGTGACTAGGAGCATATACGTTCTTAGGCGTGAGTACGAGAGGACTCAGCAAGTGTATCCAGAAAGATCTAGGAGGAGGCGGTAGAATGAATGGGCTTGACTGTGAGGAAATGAAGTCTTGGGAATTGTGAGTAGTCTTCCGCTGGATACAGGAAGGTGTTTTCATTTGCGACGCTTTCAGGAAACAGACGTGACAGTAGGGTGATGAATGTAAAATGTAAATCCACAGACATTCTCTGTAAAGTGTGAGCTTTGGGGGCTCATCGGACGCATCAGCTCTTTGGGCCAGTCTCCCGAAAGTCCTCCCGTGAGAATAATTGCAGGGAACTCACATGAATACTATGGTCGCACATGACTGAAGGATGGTGGTTTGCCAGCCCCTAAAAAGAGATGGGAAAAGATGTTTAGCTTTAGAGAATAGAGTGCAGATTAGGCAACACACTGGAAACTTTGTAGCCAAAATTTCATTACACCTGTTCTAGACTTCACTTCCCTTGGAAAAATCTTGCAGTTAGTGATGGTGGCTTCTTTCTGTAGATACCCTCTGTAATCTGCCTTAAACACAAGGTCCTGGTGAGAGCGTTACCTACGGTCTTTAAGAGAGTATTCCTCTAGGTGTCTATATATACAGAGTTTCTGCTTTTTTTTTTCCCTCAAAATTCCAATTTTTTTTACTTGTACTATGTGGAGCTAGCTCTTTCTGACGTTGACTTCAGTGTTATTATGGTGAGCCCTGTCAGTCTTGGGCTTGGAATGTTTAATTAATATTCATTTATTTTATGATCAGGTCGTGTGTGTGAGTGGATGTATATGTACCTCATGAGTGAAGCTGCCTGTGGAGGTCAGAAGTGGGCGTCAGATTTCCTAAAACTGAAGTTACTGGCAATTGTGGGTCCTGCAAATGGAATTGGGGTTCTCTTCAACAGCAGCTGGTGCTCTAAACCACAGAGCCACCCTTTAGCTCCATGGGCTGAGAATTTTAACCACTTTCATCTATGTAGATGGGAAGAAGAGGTGGTGATTGCAAGATGCTTATACAGGAAGCAAACTCTAGAATTTGTAAATATTTTTTTGTTCGGATTAAGTTGGTATTGCTAACATTTTTGTTGTTCTGCTTCCTTTTGTAAAAATTCCGAAACCTTATATTTTCGCAATTTTTCAGTTTGTGTGTATGTGTGTGTTTAGGAGTGTGGTATATGTGTGGATGGTGTGTCCACCTGTGTATGCCCACATGGTCTAGAAGGGGACACTGGTACCCTGATCACTCCGCTCTGGCTTATTCCTTTAAGACAGGCTCTGTCACTGACTCTAGATCTAGACTGGTGGCCACCACGCCCTGTCTACATGCTGTCTACATCTGCACACCACAGGGGTCACAGGTATGTGTGGCCACACCCAGCTTTTTATTTGGGTGCTAGGATCTAAATTCGCATCCTCATTCTTACACAGCCAGCTCTTATATGTGTGTATGTGTACACAGAGACATACGCATACCCACAAATTGTAGAAATTTGGTTTCTTAGAGGTCATAAAGAGAATAATCAGAAATAATTCATATATACAGTCTCAGAAAATGATACTGCAACTTGAGAAACTTGTAACTTCATCTGGAAAATGCCCCCCCTTTTATTTTCTACTGTCAATCCTCTTATACATCAGAATAACCTTCTATAGAATTTAATTTTAAAGTTTTGTCATTGTGAGAAAGGTCTTGCACATGCCATGCCACATACATAGAGCTCACAGGTCAATTCTGTGTTGTTGATGCTCTCCTTTTACCTTTGTGTGGATGCTGAGGAGGGAACTCTGCTTGGCAGTTTTTCAGGGCAAACACTTTCACCCAGTGAGCCATCTTGCCAGCTCCAAATTGGCTTCATGCGGAATTGTTCTTCATTTTCAGACTTTGGTTGGACTCTGAAAAGAAAGGGTTTTCCCTCAAAGAGTGACACAGAATGTGTATATGATCTTGCCTTTCTCTACACCATGGCCTAGCTATGACCAAGTGAAGATTGGTGAGATCAATGTCAGCTTCTGAAGCTTCTGTTGCTTCTTGTTTCTGTTGAAAATACTTCACCTCACTTCACAGATACCTTTGTTTTTAACTCAGTAATTGGGACTGACTGTAGATTGGAGGATAGTCACTCTACCTGGAGAGATGGCAGGAAGATAGGTTAGGTGGCAGCTTGGTGAATACTCATTGCACTTGGCTCCTTTGACTTCTTTCTGTTGGACAACATCCCATCCAGCTTTTGTCGAGGCAACCACATTATGTCAGGGACATGGAGCAGTTTTCTCCCTTCTTACTTCGAAAAGCACTTTGTTTCTCCACTGCATGGCCTGTCTTCCCTTCTTGTCCATAAGTGCTCTAGGCTCCCAGAGCAGTAGCCGGGTCCTTGCGCACTCTGGGCACACTGCCGAGGGACTGAGAGGTTTTGAGCAGAATGCAGAGCTTGCCCTAGTAATCTGTGGGCTGAGCACACAAAGTGGCGCTTACTGCAGAAGTAACCCATGGACCTAGCACACCAAAGGGCATTTACTGAAGAAACAAGTGCGTGTGTGAAGAGGAGAAGACAGTGAGCACTTTGGCCACATTGTGTAGAATGTATTCCAAGCCTGAACTCCACCACCACCCCCTGATCCTCTTGGGAATCCACTGCCACAGAACTGAACTCACAATAATAGGCAGGTGAGACATGATTTACTGTTTCCTAAGAGCTGGGTGTGTGTTTGGTAACTGGCTTGTTGGGGAGGGGGGCTCTACAGATGCACAGAGACCTCACTGTACTGGAAGCTGATAGTTCCCTTGTTCTTCTTTCTTTATGGCTACCGAGGCCATAAAATTGGAGCTAGCATTGCTCATTCACATCCAGGGGAGCAGGAGAATGAGAAAGCAACTGGTTCAAGTGCCCCACAGCCCACTCAGGTGTCTGGACTCTAAGCAAAGAACAAATGGAAGAGGAGATCGAGGGACAAACAAGAAGAATAATGAATTCTAAGAGATACCAAGACGAAGACTTTGTATATAAAAAGGGATTTGAGAAGAATGGAAATTTCCCTGAAGGTGGAAATGAAGAGAATAAAAGTAGTTGTGGGTTGAAAAATAACCTATAAATTATGCTTAACTAACTTACTGAATAAATATAAATCACAGTTACATAAAATCATTTTATTTCATTATGCTAATGTTGATAAATTTTAATTTTCAGGTATACATGCCTAAAGACCTCAAGGCTCTTAAACACACAATAATGAAAAAGCTAATTAATCACTTATGGGCAGCATTCCCAAGTAACTATAGAAACAGTTGCAATTAAGAAATAATGCCCTATCCACAAAGAATAAAAATACATGCCCAGATAGGAAACTTCATTATAAGCTACAAAGAAAAAACAGAAGGATTTTGTTTCCTACATTATCTAATGTTTCTAAATATGTTTTGGGGGAAGGGGAAAACAAAAGTGAGGAGCTCGCCCATATGGATTGTAGGATGTGTTCCAAATCTGAGTTCTACCACTCCCCTCTTGTCCACAGGAGCTGACTCACAAAATAAATAATTGGCTGATAAGACGTGATTGACTACAGCAGAGAGTCATTTCAGAGGCCTATATCCCTAAATGACTTTTTGTCTATCCTATTAAATCTTTGGTCTTTGCAGACCATCAGATCTTTGTTCATGCATGTTATTTTAACTGTCTTTTTGATCCTCAAGATAAGACAAACAGGGTTGTCATTTCAAGTGTTGATTGAGAACCATAAATAAAATAGGGCTAGGTCAGGGCCAGACATAATGCAGGGGACATGTGGCCAAGCATTTATGTTCATCAGTCAGATCCTTCGCATCTCTTAGTTCAAGAGTTTCAGAAACCAAGCCCTCTATTAATTTTGTGTTGATACCATAAGGCTGATTCTGCCATAAGGAATAGTAAAAGTAGACTATTAACACTCTTTAGTTTTAATAGTCAAAATACCAACTAAAGTAAGAAGTGAAAGGGGAGGGGACTTGATTGATTTCATAAACAGAAAGCCCATGGTGTTAGTTTGTTTAGGGTGTAGCTGAATCCCTTCCACACAGCTAAGTCACAGCAGAGTGGATGCTGTACTTTACCTTAGGCCCTTTCACTCCCAGCAGAGTTCTCTGTCTATTATATTGTGCTACCCTTACACCAGTACAATCAATATCAGAGGAATTAAAAGTGAAGTGGAACAAGAGCACGCCTCAGCCTGGGTTCCCAGTGATCATTTATGCTGATTTTACCTCTTATGACCTGCACATTCCACACTCCTTACAGAAGCTAGCAAATGCCTGTGGGCTCCTTCATTAAAAAGTAGATCATTGCTTTGTACCCACTGTGCCTTCAGCTGAGGACGCCAAACCATGTGTTCATTCCTTCACCCGTGCATACTAAAGACATGACTTTGTACTTCCCGGGCTACAGATACTGTGCTAATTTTGGGAAGCAGATGTAAGGGACACACAACTGCATATAGAAATGGTCAAGAAGGGCACACAGCAAATATATTGTTTCATTTCATTTTTTTTTAAGGAATGCATAGCTCCATTTTGTTCATTCTTTTCAGCAGTAAATAAAAGTTCTACACCTAGTAGCCAGTAGGAGGCATAGTAGGCATCAATGTTGGGCATAAAACATAACTTGGCGAGATGTGGAGAACTGCAGACAGTTGAGTGTGGCAGAGGCTTCACTTGGGAAGTCTGAGAAGGTAGCCTGGTCCAGCCTAGGTCCTGCTGGGATTCTCAAAGGCTTGAATCATCATCACCCTTCAGCGTTAATTCTCTAGTTGTAGCGATGTAGGTTGGGTTGCTAAAAGCAGAGACTGGAGCCTCAGAAGTCAATGATTTTGGGAACATTTCCTGGACAAGGATGGAGACTAGTAGGCTATTACTATGGAACTAGCTCAGGAGACAGAGGTCAGAATGGGGTAGAATAAATGATTTACTTAGTAAGGGAGGGAGTAGAATCCAGGAAAGTTCTGGGTGCCAGGGTGGGCAGGAAAGTTATTAGCTAAGACTGATACTCAGGAAAGGAGTAAAACTTGTCCTTGCGTTTGTATTTCTTACTGGGAGCGGTGCCCAACTCAGAGGAAGGCTTCCATAAATAGCGGTAGGTAGTTATCAGATATTATAAAACAAGTAATTAATGGGAATCCAAACTAATCCAGAAAATCATTGAAGAACATTGAAGACCCCCAAGAAGTGCCATTTAGCAGAGGGTTGAAGAATGTCTTAAAATTAGTCAAGGAAGATAAAATATGTTCATTTGTGACTAAAACGCTACCCATGATGCTCCTATCTTATTCTCAGTGCTGCGTCCCCCAATCTCTTCCTGGCTTTTCCTCTTGGCCGTCTGCTCCAGAACCTCTTCAGTATCTAGGGAGGCAGTGGGTTGAGATTGTCATGGTAACTACTGTTGAGTACCCATTTGTGTTTACCAGTCTCTTTTGCAGCTCTCAAGCACGGAAAATGAACACTAAGTCCTTGGAGTAAGTTGTCTCAGTCAGGACTTAGGTCCTGGGCAGAGACCTGCTAGCTTTCCAGAGGGTGGAAGGCTGTCCATGCTACTACACATTCTAAATGTTCCAAACTAATTTTTTTTTCAGATTAAAAAAAATGTTTATGGGGGGCTGGAGAGATGGCTCAGTGGTTAAGAGCATTGCCTGCTCTTCCAAAGGTCCTGAGTTCAATTCCCAGCAACCACATGGTGGCTCACAA
>NC_022018.1:40762948-40781800 GCF_000317375.1 Microtus ochrogaster
GGAGGGAGGGAGGGAGGGAGGGAGGGAGGGAGAGGGAAAAGTGTACTCCTCTCCAATGTGGGTTCCTGAGTCTGCAATAGTAACTGGAGATTGCATAGTTTTATCTGAGAGGCTTGGTGGCACCGAAAACTCGAAGCATGTATGAAAATTTTCTGTAAATGTGTTAAGGTATGAATTTTAAATCTGGAAATTTTGGGCTTAGCGAATCACTTACCAGTTGGATAAAACTCTTCTTGAAACACAAAGGAAAGAAAGTGTCATTTTGCAAAGTTGCTTTGCTGTGAGCAGCTCTGCCTGACACTACCTCCAACCACTGCAGCCCATTGCAGCATGCCTTTGGGGATTCTCACAAGAGGCACTGTGGACATCATTAGCCCCCCATTCTCTAGTATGCTTGGGAATGAAATAGTTTGCAACTATAAAACTTAAGGATATGAATTTACCTGACAGTAATAATAATAGTAACTTTTGTGATACTTAGGTGTAATAATACTCAGGATGCAAATGATAGACAGTAAGAGAGAGGTACTCAGGACAGGTGAGGCCCACTCAGGAATTCCTCACAGAGTGAAATACCCACATGCAGAGACTCAGGCAGGAGTGTGGTATTGGCATCTCTTGGGAGAGCGCCAGGGAATCCCGAGTCAGTGTTGGATTTTGTTTGTGCTTTCTACAGTGACAATTTTGTGAATTTGTTCAGTTTTACACACCTGTGGCATTTTAAATTTGATGTATAGTTTAGCACACCATTTTCAAATTAAAAAATAGTAACAAAAATATCTGTATAGTAGATTTGTATTCAGTAGCTTGCGTGGTATTAATTACATTTGGCACAGCATTCAGCTTGGAGATGCACAGCCTTATGTATGTAATTTAGTTTGCTGTCTGTGTAAGTCTGGGTAATTAAGCATGAGCCGTGGTGGCAGGAAAAACACAAACTTCTCAGAATCCCAGTCACTTAGCACAACAAATGTGTGTGCCCTGCTCTTGAAAATGCTACATGAGCCAGCAGGGACCAATGGGGAGCTCAGCAGTGCAGGCCTGTTTCACTTTGTAATGGTACCATTCAGAATGGGCCTAGGTCAGGGAACAAGTGCTTCAATGACATAGAAGTATGGAAGTGCTCACACCACAAGTGACACATGTCCTTTAATACCGACTTCATGGACTAGAAATATAACATGGTAGCACCATTACTTTGGCTGAACAGAATGGTTCTACGTTGTGCCATCCTAACAGGTAGATAATATCCAGTAGTGTGGCTGTTCTGTCTTCACCTTATTCTTATGGTGGCTGTTCACGTTCATGGTGAATCTTTCTTCTTCATTTAAACCTTTCTGAAAATAATCTCAAACATGCTCAGAGTTATAGCTTCTAAGTTATTCTAAATGTGGTCAAGTTGACAATGAAGATTATCTCACACGAGTCCATATTGAGTGTGGGAGCTGTAACTTGCCTAAACAAAACCAAAGGCAAAGATGTTGTTCATATCAGAAGCAGTGGACGTCCTGAAGCTAGGCTCAAGGGACTGATTTACATTTGGCAGCTGGTGGTTCTTATGACATGTAAAGTAATTTTAAAACAATGGTGTGATAGAAGCCAGATGTCGCTCATATTTGATGGTACCAAGGAGTAAATGAGTGTTGAGTACTTGGAACGCTGAATTTAGACAACTCTTTCAAGAAAAGCTTTTCTAGAAGGGAGGAAGTAAAGTATGTCACCTACTGAAAGATCTCAAAGGATTTGTCACCATTGGAGGGTTCCCCCCATTTATTTTATCTGTACAGATGTTTTGTCTGCATGTCTGTCTACCACATGGGTAACTGGTATCTGCAGAGTCCAGAAGAGAGCATTGGATCTCCTGGGAGTAGAATTACAAACAGTTGCCAGCACCATGTGGATGGTAGGAATTGTACCTGACTCCTTCTGAAGAGCAGCTGTTGCTCTTTCCTTTTGAGCCATCTTTCTAGCCCATGATTGAAGAACTTAAAACATATTATTTTAATAAAGAGGCTCTTATTATTGTTTAAGAAGCAGTGAAAATAATGTAAGAGCCAGATGTTAGGGAGAAACAGAGAGAAACTCTATCGTCTGCCCATGACAAAACTCTGCCCTCATGAATGAACTCACATGCACACAAGAGCTAGACAGCTAACATTCCAGGTTGGAAGGAACTGGGGCTGTGAGTGTCAGTCCCTAACGAAGAAGTAATTGACAGTTGTTGGCTTCTGGAGGAGGAAGAGAGGTTTTCCTTTAAGCTTGTGACCTTTGGTTGGTTGGCCATGCTTTAGTGGATGGCTCCATACCCATGCCTACATGGGCATCACAAATTGAGTTATTTAAGAAAAGAACAAAACAAAGCATTAACTTGTGTGTGGGAGTTGATCTGAGAAGAGTTGGGGGAGGGATGGAGTGTGAATATTGTCAAAATGTATTTATGTATGTCTGAAATTCTCAAAGAATTAATCTAAATACTGTGATGTTTTGAATGAGATGTCTGCCATAAGTCTCATGCATTTGAATACTTGATCCCAGTTAGTGACTGTGTGGGAAAGATTCAGAGTCCTGACCTTGTGGGAGGATGTATGTCACTGGGAATGAGATTAAGGTTTCATATGCCGTTTCATATGCCTCTTGCAATCCCCGGTGTGCTCACTGCTTCTTGTTTGTGGAGCAGGGTGAGGGCTCTCAGAAGCAATTTCCTACTGCCTGCTGCTTGTTCACCCTGATGTGATAGTTATGGGCTCTTGTTCCTTTGGAATCCCCAAGTAAACTTTTTTTTTCCTATAAGTTTCTTTGATCATGTGTTTTATCACAGCCATAGAGAAGTAACTAAAAAGTTGGTACCAGGAAATGGACCTTGCTGTGGACAGACCCGACCACATGCTTTTATAGAAGAATGTGGGTGGTCCCTTTCCAAACTCAGTCCTGCCTATGACCTTTGGTGAATTTCTTAAAAGTGTTGTCCAGTCCTCACCTGGCCAGTTCCCACAGTGCCATGCTAAGCAAATAACAGATTTTTGAGAAAGTGAGAAAGCTGATAATAGTCTTCTCTCTTGACCTGAAGCACTACTTTCTTGACTCTGTGTCAAAGACTCCTGCTGGACCCTACGGTAAGCCAAGGCTGAGAACATCATAAATCCAGTTCAGAGACAGAGTATAATACTGGGTTTATTTCTTAAAGAATTTTTAAAGATTGTGTCTGTGTGTTTGTGTGTGTGTGTAAAACATATTTCAGAGGACAACTTTCAGGAGTTGGTTCCATACTTCCTCTACCATGTGGCTTTCAGGGATTCAACTCAGGTTGGCAAACTTGGCCCTCACCATCTTGCTCTTCCCTGAGGGTGTATATATGTTTGTTTGTTTAAGTTTTGTGTGTAGGTCTTATCTGTAATCTCAGAACTGAGGATGCTGAAATAGGAGGATTGTCAGGAGTTTGAGGCCACACTGGGCTATATATTGATCTGTAGGCCAGCCTGGGCTACTGAGTTAGACCCTTTCTCAAAATGGGGAACAAATAAACTAACTCAGTTTAGTGAATGTTAGAACCATGAGAGCCAAAAACAAGCCTTTGAGTAGAAGTGTGGTTACAGCTGTTGTCCTAATCGTCATGCTTGTTTGCACAGTGTTTTGTACTTGGCTTGGCATAAAGGAAGTGACCTGTCTCATCACATATCCCTTTGTGGGTTATGTTTTTAAAATTCTTGTTAAGAAAAATGTGAAACATTCCCGCTAATACAGAGAAAAATATCATAAACATTCAGTTTACATTACCACTTCTGAGAACATGTTACAGATAGGAATTCAGCCTCCTACATTTCCCTCCTTACCCAGGCAGCAATGTATGAGAGTCCTGTTTAATCTACCTTCTTGCTAATGTTTTTCATTGTCACGCTGAAGATTTTGCCAATCCTACTGAGTAAAAAATGATGGAGCTGTATTTTCCAAATTACTCTTGGAGTTTCTGAGAATAGATAATGCATGGAAGTGAGTTTTCAAAGAACTACAGTCCCCAAAGCAGTAAAATATTAATTTAAAGTCATGATAAATTTATTACAATGGAAAATGAGAGAGTATCAACATATACATATGTTAGTGAACTGGAATATTTTGGACATCCTCTTGGATTTTGATTGGCCACTGAATGATGGATTTGGCTGCTACCCTCAAAGAAATCAGGGTCGGGCTTCTTTGGACGGATTTAATGTCAGGAACCTGTTCCTGCCTCATTCTGGATAAAGCCAATACTAATGATGAACTCTGGTTCTTGGAAGCTTTTTGGCATGCTTACAGAGGTTCTTAGAAGTCTTTCTGGTATAACACTTTTGTTTTTCTGGTTTGCTTCTCTTGAAGTTTCCTAGATACTAATTTCTAAAATGGCCAAGTCCTAGAGTCTCTAAGTCCCAGAGGTTTCCTTTGATCTTCAATTTTATCTAAGATTTAGGTTTTGGTGATCAACATATAGTAGACATTTGTTTGCATTGGTATTTGGTAACTTTTGGTATCTGGAGTAGAAGTTGATAGTTGACACTGATGGTGAGAAACCATCAATGTATGTTGAGGGTATGTCAGTATGTATGTATGCCTTGCCTACCGAAACTAAACCAACAAGATATAGGTCTCCTTCAGCCCATTATCTTGTCAGTGAAGAAGCAGAAAACTTGTGTATTGGTCTGAAGGAAAATGACCCCTATAGGCCTACAAGAAGTGCCACTATTAGGAGGTGTGGCCTTGTTGGAAGAAATGTGTCACAGGGGGGTGGGCTTTGAGGTTTCAGCTTAAGCCAAGTCCAGTGGTTCACTTGCTATTCCTGCTGCCCACCAATCCAGATGTAGAACTCTTAACTACTTCTCTGGCACCATGTCTGCCTGTGTGCAGCCATACTTCCTTCTATGATGATAATGGACTAAACCTCTGAACCTTAACCCCAATTAAAAGTTTCCCTTTAAAAGAGTTGGTATGGTCATGGTGTCTCTTAACAGCAATAGAATTCCACCTAAGATGATCTGCATCCCCCATGGTACCCTAGTGTCCCTCGTGCATTGTTTACATGGGCACTACACACTGAATTGTTGTTGGGAGAGAGCACAACCAAATTTCCTTTATTTTCATCCTAAAACAGAAAGCTACTACCAGAACAAAGAATTGTAAAGTTTGAAAAGCTTTCCTGGGTATTATGACCATCCTGTGGATGCTAAGAGACAATTAAAATTCTGACATAGTCAAGAATGTGTTGTCAGTTTTCATTATAGAAACTTCCAGAAATCATGATTCAACAGCCCCTCTGGGTGGCCTGTTTTATTGCATTATTCTTTAGATTTTCAGGAATTTCATTTGTTAGATTTTAGCCAAATGCTTACTTAATGCACATTTACATTTTATAAATGTCATCTTCATAACTGTATATAAGTGGTCATGTTTCTGTAAATCTCCTCCACAACCTAAGTAAAAATATACCGAGTTATCAAAATTATTTGTAAGTGATAAAATGGCATTGGTATTAAGAATGTGGTACCACTCCAAGGTGATGCCACCCTTCAGTGACTTTAGATTCCTCCATTTTTCAGAATCTTAAGCCTTATTGACATCAGGATCGGTTAGGCCATTGCTACACTAACAGCATACTTTCATCCTGAACGACTTAATTCACTGTGTTACAGGAGGAGCGGGCCTGCTTTTCATCCCGGCTGCCCAGCTAGCATAGCCCCCGAAGTAATCACACAGAAATTGTATTAATTAAATCACTGCCTGGCCCATTATTTCTAGCTAACTCTCACATCTTGATTTAACCCATTTCTACCAATCTGTGTAACACCACGAGGTCGTGGCTTACCAGGAAATATTCTAACCAGCGTCAGTCTCAAGCAGGAGCTTCATGGCGCCTGCAACTCTGCTCTTCTTCCCAGCATTCAGTTCTGTCTACTTCACCTACCTAAGTTCGGTCCTATCAAAAGGCCAAGGCAGTTTCTTTATTCAACCAATGAAAGCAACACATAGACAGAAGGACCTCCTACACCATCACTGATTGTTTACTTTTCACTCACACTATTGCGGAATTTCCTGTCATAATCATAACATCTGGAACCTGTAACCACCAAGGTTACTACAACAAGGGAAGAGAGAACTGAGGATCTCCAAGGATCTCTGAGGATCTCTGTTTGCTTAGATATCAATAACAGAGCTGCAGTGACCATTCACTCAGGGTGTTTGCAAAGGTGACTGTGAGCTGTAGCTCCTTTATCTGGGAAGGAGAGTGAACCTAGGGTGCCTTTCAAGCAGCATTTACTCGAAGTGTTGGTGTTAGTGTGCCTTGACCAGGGCAGTTGGCACTGTGTTCCACAGAGTGCATTTTACCATTTCGGTCTGCCTGGTTAACACATATTATTATAGAAATTTCATGTGCTCAGATTGGCAGAAGTATGTTTTTGGCTTTGCCAACTGATATCTTATTTTTATCCAATGTCCTTTTAAGTTCCCCCTCCATCTGTTTTCCTTCTTATATTACATATCCATGGCTAAAAGTTATGTTGGATTTGTTTGGGGAGAGTGACTTGATGTAATGGATAAAATTTTAAGATTAACATTGGAAGAAAAAAGGATACAATTAGAGAATTGGAACCCATTAACTCGCAATATTCAACTTTCTTTTCCTTCATGTCTATTCAGTTTAGCATGTGCTACTCTAATTAAGATGATTGCCTGTTACTAGCATGATAAGGAAAGCTGGGGACAGAGGAAGCAGTAAGGAAGAGGGAACCCAGTGAGACCTTTTGGTTTGGAGAGGAGGGAGGAGGGAAATGGGACTGTAAAGCTGCCTTCAGTGGAGAGATGCTGTCTGTTTGGAGCAATGAAGACACTACACACAAACACACACACACACACACAAACATACACACACAAACACATGTCTTTAAATACAGCACAGACAAACACCCTCCAGTTCCTCTGATGGCCCTTTGCACTGATGTTGGCCTTTAGAATTTTCCAGGTGTCATTAAATTTTCCCCTCCTTTCATGAGGCAGCTACTTTTTCTTTCTGAGGAGGTAGAGGAAGACAGTTAATGAGGCCTCCAAGGAGGACATCTGGCAAAGAACAGTGAATGTTTAGCTTTTACATATCTAGTATGGAGGCGGGAATGAGTAGTCTCACCTCTCTTACAGTTGGTTACTGTGGTTTGGATTGTAAATATCCCACAAAGACTTCTTCCCTAGGGTTTACTCTTGGGATATGGCAAAGCTTTGAGATAACAGTGCCCTGTAGGTGGTCATTGAGAACATTTCCCTGAAGAGGACTATGGAATCCCTGCCTCTCTCTTTTGCTTCCTAGACATGAGGAAACAGGTTTTTACTTTCGTATGCTCAGGGGTGCAAATAATGACAAACTTAATCCTCTGAAACAGTGAGCCCAAACAAACCTTTTCATGTCAGTTATCTGGGGCATTTTGTTGCAGTGATGGAAACCTCACATATGTCTCCAGGGTGTGTGCTTCCTAGACTGTGGAACTTCTCCTGGTGCTAGCAAGTATTCCATTTACCACTTTCCTATGCTTACGTCTTTGAAACCACAGTGGTACCTACAATGCTGGAGGGAGTCCAAAACAAGATACATAGCTCATGGTCAGGGCCAGAGCTTTTGTGTGGAAGAGAGGCATCAGGAGGGAACTGAACTCTACACACAAAACAGACTCATAGTTGGGGCCTGTTGTCACATGGGAGGAGGGAACTACAGAGAGTTCTAGATTCTCTTGAACTGCACATAAGATGTCCTGTGAGCATGAGAAGAATTCCGAGTGTATGGTGTGAACTCTTTGCCCACAGGGAAGCCTGAGGCAGGTTTTGAAAGGAGCATGGCCATTGCTGAGTGGCATGTCCCTAGCTTCCCAGACTGCTTCATGATAAATAACATGAGGGTCTTCCTCCTTGGAACTTCTGCCCTGAGCCTTTTTTCCCTTTAATAACTTTTCAGTCACCCTCAATTTCCAAATGGGAACATTGACTCAGAGAGTGATTTCATAGGTTGTCCAGGTTACCTGTTAGTAAGTGATATAGCTGGAATTCGTCTGTCTCCAAGGTCAGTGTTTTTAGCTAATCTACTCTTTAAGTATTCTAGCAGCAGTAATTAAACTAGTGCTGAGAGAATGGCGAAAGCCAGTGACTTACTAGAACCCACTTTTCCCTGCCCAAGTGGGAGCAGCTTTCTGCCATGGCCCTTATGTCCTTGCACCCCTCGAGAGCAGGTGCTGTCGTGTTTAAGAAGCTGAGGAGGAAGTGGCTGATACATGTGCCTTTGTGGAGCAGAGCAGCGTTGGAATTCGTCCTTCCCTTGATGTACTCTGCCGGGGAGCTTCTGGAAGATGAAAGGTGCTGGCTCATGGCCTATGTTTACCCACTGCTTTACCTGTGCGCAGACTCTGCCTTCTTCCAAGCAAGTAGAACTGCCTAGAGAATTCACCTGTCCACTTGTACTGAGAGGTTTTCCTCTTCTCAGACTAGCTTTGAGAGCCCACAAATTTCCAGGAAAGGTAAGAACTCAGGCTGCTAGGAACCAGAGTTTACAGTGCGGGAAACGGCATGGCATTGTTTCCCTTCAGGAACCCGGGCAACACTATCCATCAGTACTGGGTAGGTGTGATAGGTGTGATGGTACACTCCTTTACTCTCAGTACACACAAGGCAGAGACAAATCTTTGAAAATTTGAGGCCAGCCTGGTCACAGAGTGAAGGCTAGGCCAACCAGGGCTATATAGTTAGACCCTTTCTCTTAAGCATATATATGCATTAGTAATTGATTTTGGTTTGAAAAGAGGAAAGAGTAGTTGGGATTGATCTGAGTAATGTGTCATGGGAAGGGGAGCCTGGAAAAAGGAAGAGAAGTAGCCATGCCTGGTGGTGAGCATCTTTAATCCTATCACTTGGGAGGCAGAGACAGGTGGATCTCTGTCAGTTTGACACCAACCTGGTCTAAAAAACAAGTGCCAGAACAGTCAAGGCTACACAGTGAGGCCCTGTTTTAGGAAGGAAGGAAGGGAGGGAGAAAGGAAGGGAGGGGGAAGGACAGGAAAAAAGAAAAAAGGAAAAAGAAAATGAGAAGGGAAGGAAGTAATTGAATGGTGACCTCTTCAGATGAATTCCCTGTGTTCAGGGGAGAGTGACAACCACAGGCCCCTTACTAGAATGCTTTCACTAGACTGTGAAGGGTATGATAGGCAAGATTCTTCATGGGCGTGGAAATTTTACACTTGCTGTGGGGTGGAGATTGTAGATGCATGTGCGTTGTAAGAACGGGTGCAGGAAATTTCTCCAATTTCCGTATGGTATTAATTGGAAAGTAAGCTGCCAAGTTAATAGTGATACAAATCCTTAATCTACCAAAGATCCTCAACTTTTGCTTGATGTCATTTGTGTGGGTATTTAATTCTAATGATTTTCTGTTTTATTTTATGTGCATTGGTGTTTGTCTGCATTGTATGTATGAGGGTATCAGATACCCTGAAACTGGAATTACAGGTGCTGGTATTTGAGCAGTCAGTGCTCTTAACTGCTGAGCCATCTCTCCAGCCCCTCTAATGTTTTTCTAAAGTCAAAATGTAAAGCCATTCTGTCACCATCAGGATCCTCCTTATTACCTTTATTACCATGATTGCCCTTCTCCCAAGCTGCTCCCAAGCTGCTCTCCCAAGCTGCTCTGCCTAATCCTGACCATTACTGATCTCTCTGTTTCTGTAATTGTATTATTCCATATTGATACAAAAAGGGAATCATATAGGATATGATTAAGGATGGAGAGTCATGGGGTCTGGTGTGTCTTACCAGCTGTTCATCCCTTATTGTACAGTATCATGCCATGGTGTGTCTCACAGCTGTTCTGATCATGTACTAATTGAAGGAGGCCCTTCATGTCAATTGCCTGAGGGCCCTTGGTTCATAGAATGGGTTGGCCTTCTTGGGGTTAGTTGACTTTTTCTTATTTTTTTTTTAACTAAAAAGTATTGGTTAATATATGTGTAATGTTAATGTTGGGGAATATTATTGTGAGGAGTGTGGCTTTTGTTTATGCTGCATTTATTTGACTCTGTGAAGTTGTGATTCTTTGCCTATCTAAAATACTTGATGGTCTAAAAAAGAGCTGAGTGGCCAATAGCGAGTCAGAAACAAGGATAGTCAGGGCTGGCAGGCGGAGAGTATAAATAGAAGGAAAAACGAGGAAGAGGGGGAGCAAGAGAACATGGAGAGGTGGATGCTAGGGACCAACCACCCAGCCACGAAGTAATAGTGAAAGTAAGATTTGCAGAAGTAAGAAAAGGAAAAAAACCCAGAGGCAATCAGGATAATTTAAGTTAAGAAAAGCTGACAGGACATTAGCCAAGCTAAGGCTGGTTGTTTATAGATAAGAATACGCCTCAGTGTATTATTTGAGAGCCGGGTGGTGGGCCCCTTAAAAAGCCAAAAGAGAAAAACATCACAACAGTTAATAGAAAAACGTTTACTGCTATTATTCTAGTCAAGTTCCCTGTGTTCCAAGATGTCATAAAATATTGCATACAATGGTGGGGGCTAAGTTCTTGAAAACTTCACGATGATATTGGTCATGACCCTCCCTCCAGACCCTAATCCTGTGTACCTTATGAGGATGTGCTCTCTGGTGATGCCAACTGCAAAGAAAGTGGCTTAGTGTTGGTGAGCAGAGCTAAAGCCAGAGAGGAAAGACGGCAAACAAGGCACATCCACACAGTTGTCCTTACCATATATGGGACAGATAGTGCCAAACTGTTCAGCGTTGGCTCAGAAATGTTGTCTTTTGATAATTAGCATGACTCCAGTCAAGAAATTATAGAGGTCTCTGAATTTTGTGTTTGGGCTAACATGAAAGGACACCTTTTCTCTTGGTGTGGATGATTATGAAGCAGATGGTCTAACAAATATGTAACTTTGTAAATTTCCAAGTTCTGGAGCAAACCCAGGGAGGAAGCAGTTTTCCTAAGCTCCTCCTATTGATTGGTTTTCTGTTGGGAAAGGTCAACGGCAGCAGTGAAACAGCACAATTAATATCTGTCCAATAGCATTCGGTGATACGATCCAGCACTTGCTGTATTGACAAGTGAGATTGATGCCTGGGGTGACAGCTGCAGCACATAGGGAGACTGAGCTCAAGATGGGCTGTGCAGTTCCTCCCAGCGCTCCTGGAAGACAAGCCTTGTTTCTTACTTACTTTTCCGTTGGGAGTGGGATGCAGTTTGATTTTTTTTTAAGGTTTGTTTTTAAATGTCATCTTTTAATTATACTTTGGATAATGATGAAGAGATATGCAATTTTGTTAGGAGAATAAATCTTAAAAGGCTCAGTGACTCCTTTATCTGCTGCTTAAAACAACTCCCACTAGTAAAGAGTGTTTCATTAATTGTCACTGCTTGGGAATTGTGGAATTAGAACGGTTGACATTCCTTTCATCATTCATAGACTTAAGTGGCAGTGGCATTACTTACTCTAAATTAAGTTCCTTTCCTGGCTGAAAAAGATTACAACAGTGTCACACGAAATCTAGCACTGTTAACTTTTATTTTGGAAAGCTGTTTGTCTAGTGGAGAGATGAAAGCAACGGTCATTGCTTTTCATAGAGAAAGACATGAGACATCTGGTTTGATACTTTAGGGATTCCAGCCATGGGCTAAAATGTTTGAAAGGGACATTGTTACGTTTCATGTCTTCCACACCTGTAAAGGTATAGGGCATTCTTCTTAATGTGTACATGGTGTGTATATGTGTTACATATGTGTGTATACCATGCATGTATGTGGGTGTGTGGGTGTTGATACACACACATTAAGTGGACTGGTGAATAAATGATAACTTAAGTGTATGTATTTTCTATTTAGGCCACTGCGTTGTATTTTATACCTGGCAGCTCCTGGGCTTTTCTTTTTTGCTCAGGAAAGGAAGGGCTGGGTCAGGTGACTAAGTACCAGCAGAGCAATAAGTGGCTATTGTCTCTGTAGAAAAATTATATTCACCCCGATGCCCAAGACAAGGCTCTTGGAATCAAAGTGTCCTGATAATTTGTGCCCAGGGGATTTCCTGAACCTCCTTTCTTTTCTGCTCGGTTGTCTTGAAAGACTTTATAATATAGGGAACTACCTGATTTCTGCCTTGTTTTTTGCTTGTGGACTTTTTTTGATAACTTTTGTTAATAAAGAAATCTAGTGTGAGTGCAAGCATTTTCCAGCCCTGGCAAGTATGTGCAGCATTTTTGGAGTGTTTTCTCAAGCACATTTTATGGCTGTGACTTACCTTGTGAGAAGCAGCATATATTGATTCCACATTTAATTGGACGTGAAATTTAATGATCACCTTAGTGTTCTTTTAAGTATTACCCAGTTTCTTTCAGGATCACCAGCAAATTTGGAAGAGTATATATTATTACTTAAATATTTGTATGCAGTTTAAGCAATTTAAAACAAAACAGAGTAAGTAATAATGTGAAAACTGCCTCTCTTGTGGTGGTTCATGCCTGGAATAATAACACTTGAGAGGCTGAGGCAGGATGATTGCTGGGAATCAGAGATGAACTTGTATTACATAGTTCCAGGATAGCCTGAGCTATCTCAAAACAGACAAATGGGCTAGAGTTCTAGTTTGCTTGGTACACTGCTTGCCTAGTGCTCTTGAAGATTTGATTCTTAGAACCACATAAAAGCAGGCATGGTGGCCCATACCAATAATCCTAGCCCTGGGAAGCTAGAAACAGAAGTTTCAGAAGTTCGGAGGTCATCTTTGGCTATATAATAACAAAAAGCAACCCTTCATTTCAAGTCTTGTAGTAGCACAGTCCTGTAATCCCAGCATTCAGAGGGGGAGGCAGGAGGCAAGAGATCGGTGCCAGTTTGGGCTACTTAGTGAGACCCTGGCCACAAACAAATGAACAGTAAATAAATCACAGTTTCTTTCTTTAAAGTGCAAAATATTTTTAGTATTAAAGTATAAGATAATTAAACGAAGATTTTAAGCTGTGAGGAGGCTGAATTTTACAGTAAGATAACTTGTTTGCAACATGTTATTTATTAGAATTTTACACCGAAATTTGAAGGAAATAGGCTAAAATGTAAGAAAATATTTTGGGATAGTCTGAGGGAGGCATTAAGGGCATACAAACTCTTGTTCGGTGACTCGAATACCACTGTATTTAGCTTTTAATTCTTGATAAATGCTGAGAGAAGCATGATGTGTGATATTCTCATGTTTTTTAAACTGTGAATTTTCCTGCGCTCCATCCAGTTTGTTCAGTGTGGCCAGTGCTATGTTTCTGCCTCCATTTGACTGCCTTATTTTTGCATCTGGTTGGTAATCTCGCCCCCAACACCCTGCAGTCACTTAAGAGCTTTTCTGATATGCTTTTCCAAACATACTTTTTTAAAAAAATTATTTATTTATTAAGGATTTCTGCCTCCTCCCCACCACCGCTTCCCATTTCCCTCCCCCTCCCCCGATCAAGTCCCTCTCCCTCATCAGCTTGAAGAGCAAGGGTTCCCTGACCTGTGGGAAGTCCAAGGACCGCCCACCTCCATCCAGGTTTAGTAAGTTGAGCATCCAAACTGCCTAGGCTCCCCCAAAGCCAGTATGTGCAGTAGGATCAAAAACCCATTGCCATTGTTCTTGAGTTCTCAGTAGTCCTCATTGTCTGCTATGTAAGTTCGGTTTTATCCCATGCTTTTTCAGACCCAGGCTAGCTGGTCTTGGTGGATGGATGGAAATAGAAAACACTATCCTGAGTGAGGTAAGCCAGACCCAAAAAGAGGAACATGGGATGTACTCACTCATATTTGGTTTCTAGCCATAAATAAAGGACAGTGAGCTTATAATTCGCGATCCTAGAGAAGCTAAAGAAGGTGAATCCAAAGACAAACATATAGGCATCCTCCTGAATATTAACCTTCATCAGTCGATGAAAGGAGACAGAGACCCACATTGGAGCACCGGACAGAAATCTCAAGGTCCAAATCAGGAGCAGAAGGAGGGGGATGACGAGCAAGGAACTCAGGACCGCGATGGGTACACCCACACACTGAGACAATGGGGATGATCTTTCGGGAATTCACCAAACATACTTTTAAGCCCATTTTAAAGTAACTCCTTCTTCCTCTGTAGTCCCAAAGAACCTCATTTTTAGCACACACAGAATTTATGGCTCTCACCTCTTTGCTTTGAAAGCATATATTCCTTCGTGGCCTGAGCTCTCAAGCTCTGTGCTCCTGGATTCTCATCCTAGATCTGGCACTTACTAACTATTGGCCAACTAACTCCAGTGCCAGCTCTCCTTAGAGACATTCCACTTTAGACTTAGAAAAGCCAGGCGGCTATGTTTCTTTGGCCCTTTAAAACTCAGTGACCTAGCCAGCTAGCTCAGGGGGGTAGCTTTTAGAAGTAAGGAGTATTAGGAAAGCATCTTTCTCTGTACAGCAGCAGGTAATTACAGCAATACTCATGGCAACCATTTGTGAGAGCAAGACAGGAAGATAAAAGAGAAAGGATCCTTTATTGTAACTGGAGGTTTCTCATCCTACCTGGTCCTGCAGCTACTTTTAAAATCACCACTCAGGGACTTAATATAACTTAAAAACTGTTTGGCCTATTAGCTCATGCTTATTATTAACTAGCTCTTACATCTTAATTAAATCCATTTCTATTAGTTTATATTTTACCACAAGACTTGTGGCTTGTTACCTCATATCTTGCTTCTTAGACAGCTGCTTGCCTTTCCCTGACCCTGCCTTCTTTTTCCCTGTCTCAGTCTGGCTTTCCTGCCTACCTATATTCTGCCCTGCCATAGGCCAAAGCCGCTTCTTTATTAACCAATGGTAGTAAAACGTATTCACTGTATACAGAAGAGTATCCCACATCAGAAGTTTGTTCCTAGGCATGACAGTGTTAATATCTTTCCTGAGTGAGATGATAATACCACTTCACTCCATAGGGAAAAAAGTCTTCATTATTCCTGTAGGGCTGTACTTTTACGTTGTGGTGCATATTGAAGAAAACAGCTAGAGTAAAACACCAAGTTACCCTCTTGAGGTGTCCCTGACACTGTTTGATTCAAGTCTCTTCTTTCTCTATAAGGAGTAGCCGATAGTATATTTATTAATTTGATATCCGTAATACCTTTGTGATGAATCTTTATAATTTTCTTTGTCTAGTTTCTTCTCTCTCTCTCTCTCTCTCTCTCTCTCTCTCTCTCTCTCTCTCTCTCTCTCCAGAATTCCTAAATGCTTCCTAATCTACTTTCATTGCTATTTACAATGAATGTTCATAATATTATTAATACTCACAGCTCCATCTCTGGTGTCATTGAGACCTGAACTTTGGCTCTGCACATCTATCAGGGAATGGTACTTTGACTTTGAAGAAGGCAATCTGAGAACAGATGAAAGCTGGAAGCTGATATTTGCTGTCCTTAGGGAAAGTAACCAGAAAGAAGTCTGTTCATTGAAATTGCCCTTTATCTCCATCAAGACCTGTCATCCAAATAGCTTTCTATATTTCTCTCCCTATTGCTCATCATCTAAGGTTTTATACATCTTTCAGCAAGAAGCAAAACCATAGCTAACGGTGGAGTAAGTCACATAGCTTGTCATTATTCATTTCAAAGACAGATGTAATGTGAAGATTCGAGGCTCTTTTGTAGGGATCAGGCTCTGCACTTACCTGCTCCTTCTTAGTATACTAGCATTCAGCCACCAGCTTGTTGCCTCCTTATTTGCTGGCTGGTACATTCTAGTCAT
The DNA here is from genome assembly GCF_000317375.1 of Microtus ochrogaster. Taxonomy (NCBI): domain Eukaryota; kingdom Metazoa; phylum Chordata; class Mammalia; order Rodentia; family Cricetidae; genus Microtus; species Microtus ochrogaster. The sequence goes on from NC_022018.1 coordinate 40,778,719, forward strand.
TGTATTCTTTAGTGACAGTAGCTAATGTGTTAAGAGGAGAGTTCTAAAGGGTCCTTTACCAGAGGTGAAACTCTAGCCAATGAGTGCCATAGCAGATTTCTCTTTCTATCTGCCCATTCACCATCCATGTCTTTTCCTTGAGCAGGTATTTGAAGAGGAATCAGGCTCTTGGGTGTTGGTACATCTCTATCCAAATTGCACAGAGCGTGCTAGCAGCTGGGAAGGCTACCCATACAACACCTGGATTAAAGTCTAAAGGATCAAAAGAGTAAAAATTCCTGTCTTTCAAGTCTCTCAGGGAAATTGAGGATGCCTGTAGAGGGGAGTCCCTCTGGCAATCATGTCAAATGCTCCAGAAACTTCTGTTTCTCTTAGGTACATAAAACCAAATCCTGTACCCAGAAAGAAAGGGCCTGGACCAAAGTGAGTTCCATAAGGCAGATGCAGATATCTGTGTACTGGGAGTGGTGCACAGTGCAGAGTGTGCTAAGGAGAACTCTTTTCATGGCCAGTTCACAGTCTGCTCCAAAAGTCTGCCTTTGGATCATGTGAGGGACTTAATGACAGAAGTGTGTGGGGTCAAGGATATATACAGCTACAGAAATTTTTCAGACAGGAGATTGATCTTGGGACTCAGCTGGAAAAGTCATCATCCAGTGGCTGTCCCTGAGGAAACAGCTGAAGAAGTGAAGCTAAAAGGAGGCCAAGGACCACATCGTAGGTAGGAAGAGGAGAAATCAGAATGGATGTCACTGCATAGGCCTCTCTAGTCCTGCCTCTGTGTGCATAGTGTCTCTCTGGGCAATGTACTGCTTGCTTTTCCTATGAGGATCATTGTAAGTAATGATGCAGGGAGGCAAAAGCTTTCATCCAGGGCCACTTCTAAGCACTAGTGCTGTTAGCTGACCCAGGATCAGTTCTGTGTGCATATGCAGGTCAGATCTAGCATTAAGGCCATTTTTGGAATAGTCAGACCCCACATAGATGCCTCCTGGTACATCTGATGTAAGGGGTTTTGCTAGCTTTCATGGCCTATGACAAAGTCAATCTGGAAACAAGCACTTCTGAAATAGAAGGCTCATAGGTGGAATGCAGTGCTCAGGTGTTTGGAAAGGCCTAAGGCGGCCCCTCTAAGTTACTGTTTCAACATGAATCCAGGGAACTAGCCACCGGATATGTACTTGAGCTGTCCATAGCTTTGAGTTCCAGCATTGATAAAGCCTAGGTACCAATCTGTCTGTTTCCATGGCTTCATTGTCAGGAATAAAATCAAGACATACAGTATGGGTGAAATGTCCTGGAATTGACGGCATTCCATGAGGGATGCATAGTAATTGATAGGTTATTCAGTGTTTTGTGTGGCAGCTATCTAGGTCACATGTTACCAGAAGTTGAAGATTTCCCATATTTTAAACACTTTTGACAAAAAAGGGTATATATACTTAATATAGTGCAAAAACTCTTTTTAATAGGTAGCAATTTAAATCTTTCTTTTAGCCCTTGGCCTTGTGAAAAAGAGTGATCAATTAATAGCAGAAGATAGGGCTGTTACCTTACCACAATCCTGTTGTTGGGGAAGAAAGTCAAACAGAAGGAAAGCTTGTGCTCATGCCCACACACAGAGTCCGCCTAGTCAGCCATGGGGAGGGGAAAATGAGAAACACATGTACTTCTGCATGTTGCCTTCTCCTCTGGGTGACATCTCCTCTGGAGTGCCATCTCTGAGGTCACCTGTGTGGCTCCAGCTGCTGGGAGTCGGCAGTATGGCCTGCCCTTTAACAATAAATCCGGCATAGAAGCTCATACCTGTACAGGAAGGCCAGGAATTTAGAAACACTCCTTGCTTTATAGTGAGTTTGAGACAAGCCTGGTCAATAAGAAACTTTGCCTTTATATTAAAAAAAAAAGAAAGAAAAGTTAAGTCACTTCTGTTAAAATGTTACCTTAATGTATACATATATGATCGATAAAAATCTCTTGCAAACAAAAAAAATAACTGAAAGCTTGTTGTTAAATATGAAATTCTCTGTAAGATTATTAGTTTCCATGAAGCAAGTAAAGTGAGAATGAAAAGGTTTTGAGATGTCTTTCCTTCCTGGCATTCTGCTATCTTTGCAGATTCTTACTGAGCACTAGTTTTATGCCAAGTATCTAGGAAGCTCCTGGAGCTGTGTCAGTGATTAGAAGGCCAAGATGCTGTCCAAGGTTTCTTAGAAGTCTGGTGACAAATAAAGACTTGGGACAGTAGAAGGGATAGGAGGGATGGGAGGGATGGGGTGAGGTGGTATTTTGTGAAGAAGCAGACTGCAGCAGAGGTTAGCATATGTGTTGGGGGACATGTTTGTTCCTGTTTGTCATGTGTATTGGGGGGGATCCCCGAGAAGGGGACATCCAAACAGAGACGTCCACAGATGGAAGAAGACCACAGAGTAGGTAGGTACCATGTCACATCAACAGCATCAAAGTTGGCTGTACCTGTGTCTTTCCAAGGTCATGGAGACCAGAGACCATAGCAAAGAACTCTTGACAGATTTATCTTTAATTTTGTTGTTAAATGTTAAAATTACTCCTTCTGCTATAATTTGTATTTCATTGAGCATTTACTTAGATTCAGTGCAAGTTAAGTCCTTTAAAGTGAACTACAAAACTTCAGAGCTGTTAAACTTTTTCAAATTGTTTTTTACTTAGTTATAAAATACTTCATGTGTAGTGAATATATAAAGCTTGCCTTGTTAGCCTGTCTGAACTGTACAGTTCACCACTGGTTTCAAAATAGTTTCCCTTCCTCCATCAGCAGCTTTGTACCCATTAAACAAGAACTCCCCAGTCATCCTTCCCACCCTGGGAACTACTAATCATCTTGCTGTCTTCATGAGTTTGTCTCTTCTAGAGACCATGCATTTTGTGCCTGGCTTCTTTGTGTAGCATACTACTTACAGAAGTCACATTGGTGTGCAATCTATTAGAACGTCATTATTTTTCCACCCAATCATATTCAGTTATATGTATTATTATTATTTTTTTTTTTGGCTTTTCGAGACAGGGTTTCTCTGTGGTTTTGGAGCCTGTCCTGGAACTAGCT
>NC_022018.1:40781900-40790563 GCF_000317375.1 Microtus ochrogaster
AGACCAGGCTGGTCTCGAACTCACAGAGATCCGCCTGCCTCTGCCTCCCAAGTGCTGGGATTAAAGGTGTGTGCCACCACCGTCCGGCTATTCAGTTATATGTAAATCATGCATTTTGCTCAACCCTTCATTGCTGTGTGACAATGGTCTTGTATTAATGAAACACTGATTGGCCAGTAGCCAGGCAGGAAGTATAGGCGGGATGACAAGAACAGGAGAATTCTGGGAAGAGGAAACTGTGAGTCTGCAGTCTTTCAGCCCATAGAGAAAGCAAGATGAGAATGCCTTGCTGATTATGTGGCTAACACAGATAAGAATTATGGGCTAATTTAAGATGTAAGAAAGAGTAAACCAGGTGGCCATGACACATGCCTTTAATCCCAGCACTCGGGAGGCAGAGGCAGGTGGATCTGTGAGTTCGAGGCCAGCCTGGTCTACAAGAACAAGTTCCAGGATGGGCTCTAAAACTACAGCAAAATCCTGTCTTGAAAAACCAAAAAAAAAAAAGGAAGAAAGAAAGTTAATAAGAAGCCTGAGCTAATAGTCCAACCAGTTTACCAGCTTATGGTTAATGTAGATCTCTGTGTGTTTCTTTGGGACTGTTTGGCTGTGAGACCTGGCAGGACAGAAACCTCTATCAACACTTCATCTATTGAAATGCATATTAGTTATTGCCACCATTTGACTTGGATCAATAGTACTGAACACCAGTATGCAATTGGTTGAGTAGGGGAAGGAAGAGAGAATGAATGCATTACTGTGACATATTATGGACCTATAAGATTTTTCTGTTTTAAGAATCAACCCCAGGCATTGTACGTACTAGATGAGTGCTGTACATGTGAGCTGCTGCCTTCCAAACCTACTTCAGTGACTTCTTAGGAGTCACCAAACCTGCTTTTTGTTTTTATTCTTGAATGTGTGAAGTAGTTTCTCATTGTAGTTTTAATTTGAACTTCCTAGTTACTAATGATGTTTAAGCATCTTACTATGTTGGCCACTTGTGTATTGGGGAATTTGTGCACATATTTGCCCCCTTTTAAGTAGGGCTGTCTGTGGTTGCACTGGAAATTCCATTCTTACCTTTTAACAGTCAACCTTTATCAGACACGTGACAGAGCTTTCCTACCATTCTGTAGGGTATGGTTTCACACTCCTGAAGTATATTGATGTACAAAAAAAAAAAAAAAAAAAAACCAACCCTAAATGTTGATGAAACTCAGCTTCTTTCTTTGATTGCCTGTGCTTTTGGAGGTGGAGGGAGATTTTTTCCCCCCAAGTTTTTGAAGAGTTTTAAACTTTTAAGCCTTAAATTTAGATTTCCAACCTATTTTAGGTTTTGAATAAAGTGTCAGGTAGGGGCAGACAAGATGGCTTAGAGGCAGGTTTTTTTTTTTTTTTTTGCCAAGCTCTAACTACTTTGTTCTTTCTGATGCTCTGGTAAATTAAGTTTTTTTTTTAATCAAATTGTTCATTATTGATGTTTGGATATATAATTAATTTTAACAATTTGATTATATATTATTTTTGTAATTTTGGTTATGTATTACTCAACTTCTCTGAATTTGTAAGTTCATGTTTTTCATAGACTCATTAAAGTTTTCTACATGGAAAATGTATCATCTATAAATAGGAATAATTATATTTTGTAATTTTCAAATGGGTATCTTTTATCTCTTTTTCTTGCCTAATTTTGTGTGTGAATAGTAGTGGGGGTTACCAAACACGCTTGTCAGTTCTTCACCACTCAATATGATGTTAACTATGAGTTATTCATACACAGTCTTTTTCATGTAGAGGAATTCCATTGTGTTCTAATTATTGAAAATTTATTTAATCATGAAAGAATGCTGCATTTTATCAAATGCTTTTTCAGTATTAATTATGATAATGGTGTATTTTTTTGCCTTTTTTCAGCTTGCTTGCTGTATTACTTTCATTGGGTCTTATCTTTTGTATTTACCCTTGCATGCATTCCTGCACAAATCCCATTTGATTATAGTGTATAATCCTTTTAATATGCTGCTGAATTTGGTTTGCTAGTAATTTGTTGAGGATTTATGCATCTATGTTCATGAGGGATATTGGCCTGTTTTTTTTTTTTTTTATTTCCTAGCATGCCCCTCTGAAATTTTACTTTACTTTAAAACTCTATTATCTCTAGTTTTAATGAATTTTCCCCTTCATGTTATAACTGCTGAAGAAATCTTCTTCTGGGAATTCCTTTACTTTTTTTTTTTTATAAGAGCCAAGAATGCATACTGCTATTTGTTAGCATGGCAAGGGTTTAGAATGCAAAACTATGAAAGGAGACCATGAAAGCTTTAGTAATTACAGCTTTTGAAAGATTTGTTTTTATTTGTGTGGCTGCCAGGTGCATGTGAGTAAAGGTGCCATGATGCAGAAGAGGGCACTGGATCTCTTGGAGGTATAGTTACAGATGGTGTAAATGGTTGCCTGTGGGCACTGAGACCCGAATTCAGAGCCTCTGAAAAATCAGCACATGCCCTACTCAGCCAATTCCTTAGACTTAAATTATATCCCTAGTGAAGATTTTATCCTGTCTCCCAGGGGTTAAATAGGCCATTGACAGAAAATTGCAGATGAAAGAGGAAAGACCCTCTCAGCGTCTGAGGAAAGAGAATCGCAATCTCCCCCTGTTCAGTGGTGGTATCGGCCTGTGTGCTTTTTCTAGCCTTCCTCACCCTCGAATTATATTTACTTTAAATTTTATCTTTAGTTTTATAATCTTTGTTTTCATGTTGCAATCTCAGATGTAAATCTGAGACACTGATTAATATTTCAGTCCCTTCTTAGTAGCTGTAGAGGCAAGGGCCTGAAGGGCCAGCCATCTCATAAGCACACCCACGGATTAGAATCATCTAAAACCATAGGATCAGTTTTGTTGCTGTACTTTCACAGTGATCATATCTTGCTGTCTTTTCTTCCACTGCCTACCTCCTACTCTTCCTCTCTTCCCATAACTTTCTCTTCTCTGGACTCTCACACTCTCTTCCTCTCATGCCGTGACTGGCCTACTTTCTTTCGTAGGATATTCAATCATTGCAGAATGGCATTCATTAGAATGCCTGGGTGCCTCTCATCACAGGGGTTCTGTTGGTAAGGATGCCCGCCTGGAGACTCTGTCTTCCTGTAGTCTGTGGTTCTAGAATGAAGAGGAAATGCCAATGTAGGCTCTGTCCAAACTTGAACACCTGTCAGTTCATTACAGCCAGCTATACTTAAGAGCCAAAAGATGGTCCCCACTTCAGCTGACAATGGTTTCCAGTGTTGTTTATTTATGGCTTGCTCTCTTTCACAAACAATTTGAAGCACCTTATAAAATACATAGAAGAGGGTAAAATAAGTAGTTGAAATAATCAGAGCAATATGGAAATCAGGATATGGAAATAAACCTTGGATAGGAGTCACATAGACTTAAATCATGGGTGTTTTTTTCTTCAATTGTTGAGTGGATGTACATGTTTTGCTCTAAGTTTCCACAGGGATGAAATAAAAAGTGAATTATTATGACCAATTATGTAATGCATAGCATCCTCAAAGTTAAAAACAGCCCAGTTGTTCTGGAGGAAGCCTTTTCTGTTCATAAGACTCGGGAATTTTCTTAGATCTGCGATCTACTTATTCCCTGAAGCCTCCCGTGGAAGACTATGTTTGGTAACCAGCATCCCTTAACAGGCCTTCCTGGCATTGTCTTAATAATTTAACGAACCATGGTATAGTGCTGAGTGTATTTCAGATATAAGTCTAGGTGGGACCAAAACAAGGTGCTTTGAAGATGAAATTTGTTACAACTCAGCAAATCATGTTCTTTCTTGAAATCTCCCATGCTGATTGAGTGTCACACATAAGCAAGCTTTTATAGTTTTTGAAAAGACAATATATCTGTGGGGGGAGGGGTGATTACAGATTTCTGGGGAGGCTAGAGTTGTAAAATTCCCTTATGTTGGAGTTACAGGTTTTGTGAGTTGCTTGATGTGGATTCTGGAAATCAAACTGTAGTCCTCTGCAAGATCAATACATGCTATTAATCACTGAGACATCTCTCCAACCCATCAACCAAACCTTCTGGCCATAACAATGAAGAGAAGAATCATGTTAGAGCAGGCATTGGCAGGAAGCTCATCTGGAGTTCCCAAGCCCACTTCTCAGCACACCAAGGTATTAGAGTATTTGTTCCTCAGGGTTATAGGAATGACGTCCCCATTTCTTCTTGCAGATCCTTGAGTCTTCCAAAGGCCATATGGCTGTTCATAGCCATCAAAGTCCATTCTCTCTCATCTATAAGAATGGAGTCTTACATAAAAGAGGCTAATCACAGGCATGAAATCTCATTCTTTATGGGTTCTCACCACACTCAAAGGGCTTTCTCTAGGACATGTACGTGGAGGTGGAGCCACTTCTGACTATCATGGGACCCTGTTCATCGTGGTGTTCAGTTGGAATGGCATTTCTTTCGTGAGCTCTTCATAGATGCTCTTCTGTGCCTTCATCCACATAGCGTTTTATACAATCTCTTACTCTGTGTCCTCTATGTGAACTACGGCCTCAGAATTCATGACTGTGTCAGAATCTGACCAGGACACTTTGCCTTTGAATACACATTTCCCAACTGCTTGCTTGCTCTTTCCACATTCCTGAGATAGCTTATAAAACATTAACAGTGGTATTTTTAAAAAGGTGATGTTTTATTGAATTTTTTATGTAATATACCCTACTTACAGTTTCCACGCCCTCTCTTCCTCTTAATTCTCCCCACCTCACCTCTCATTTAAATCTACCCCCTTTTGTCTCTCATTAGAAAACAGTTTCTAAGGATTATAATATGTTATGTTATAATATAATGTAATGGTAAAACAAAAACAAATATATCAGAATAGGATAAAACAAACAAAAAGGAAAACAGTTCCAGAAAAGGCACAAAAACATAGATGCAGCGACCCACTCATTCATACACTTGGAAATAACATAAAAATACAACACTGGAAGCCATAATATATATGCAGTGGACATTTATGACTAGAGAGAGAGAGACGGAGAGAGATAAAGATAAAATTAATGAAGAAAAGGGCTCAATATGACATTATGAGACAGAGAACCTACAAAGGTGTTGTGGAGTTAATTTTCTGTGCTGTCTACTGTTTGACATGCAGGCTACTCTTAAGAATAGTTTGTTTCCCCAGTGAGACTCCCTTGCAAGTGGTTATCAATTGGAGATAGCTTATGGGTTAAGGACGGGGGCATGTGTACAATTCGTAAAGACTTGATACTGTTTTTCAATTGTCAGACATCTGCAATGGCACATTTTGAAGATTTATCTCTGTGTAGCTAGCTACTTAGGGAGAGATCTTATCTTCCTTTCTCTTAAGTGATCTGCATATAGGCTACTAATGTTTGAATCAGAGCAAACACAGATTACAGGAAATCCTAATTCAGAGGCAGGAGCCTGGGGTTCGACTTGGAGCTGGGGCGATGACTCGGCATTAGAGTACTTGCTATGCTAGCATGAGGACCTGACTTTGGATCCCCAGTACCCAAATAAAAAGCCAGGCATGACAGTGAATGCCAGCCTGTCATCCCAGTGCTGGGAAGATGAAGACAGAAGGATCTCCATCTTGCTGGCTAACAAGTCTCACTGAATTGGCGAATTTTGGGTTCATTAAGAGACCCTATCTCCAAAAGATGATATAGAGGCTGGCAATGGTTAAGAACACTTCATTCTTACAGAAGATCCAGGTTCCACACCTAGCACCCATCTGGCAGCTCACAACCACCTGGAGTTACAATTCCAGAGGTTCTAATGCTCTCTTTTGGCCTTTGTGAGCACTATATGCATGTACATACACGTGGTTCACAGACATACATGGAGGCAAAACAACCATACACATAAAATAAAAATAAATAAATCTTTTAAAAATAGAGTACAAAGGGGGCTAAGAAAGGTACCTGCTGCTGACATCTGTCTCCAACACAAACACTTGCTCCTTTACCCACAAATGCACTCAAATGTACACACACACACACACACACACACACACACACACACACACACGGTGCAGGAGGGAAGACAGGAGGAGAACCATGTGGATGAACAAGCTTCCCCTTTGAATTTTATTGAGAAGCTAAAGACACTCCCAGCTGGTATGATTCCAGAGAGCTTCCAGGGGGATATAAATGTGGAAATGAAGAAAATTAAGATTAAACATTGTCTTAGATGAGTCCACTCTTCAGCCCTGCCACTAAGAGTCATTGCCAGTGTTCATCAGAGCACACCAGGCATCTGTGCGAACTTGATGCTTTCCTAAATGCACATTTTACTTTGTTCCTTCTCACAGCTGGTGCTCAAGATCAAATTGGCTGGGCTTTTGGTCTCGGGTTAGAAAGACTGGCAATGATCCTCTACGACATCCCTGACATCCGCCTCTTCTGGAGTGAGGACGAGCGCTTCCTGAAGCAGTTCCGCGTGTCAGACATCAATCAGAAGGTCAAGTTTCAGGTAGGATGACTATAAGAATTAGGATAATGTTGATAAAAATTGTCATCAAAATAGAGGAGGATCTTCTTATTGAAAACTATAGAATTTTTAAATATTATTTTAGAACTCAGGATGACAATCTTGACTGTCAGCTTGATGGGTTTTAAAGTTATCATGGAAACAAATCTGTGGGCATTTCTTTAAGGTGTTGTGGTTTGGATAAATATGGCCCCATAGACTCCTGTGTTTAAGTGCTTGGTCCATAGGGAGTGGCACTATTAGGGAGTATGGCCTTGTTGGAGGAAGTGTGTCACTGTGGAGCTACGGTTTGAGGTCTCATATATGCTCAATCCATGCTCAATGACACAGTTGTCCAGAAGGCATTGTTTGCTGTCGTCATCCACTGCCTATGGCTTTACAATCTTTCCACTCCTTCTTTGGCAGTGGTCCCTTTGATATTGGAAGTGTGTGTGTTATAGATGTCCCATTTGGATCTGAACATTCTATTGTTTTATTCTCTTCACCTTGACTAGTTGTAGGTTACCGTCTACTGAAAAAAAAAAAATAAAAGCTTCTCTGATGAAGCTTGAGAGGTATATTAATATGTAGGTATAATGACATAATGGTAGGTCATTGGGAGTTATTTTAATATCATGTCCTTTTACTGTAGAAATTGTAAATTGATTTCTAGGTCCTATGTCCTGTATCTGGATCTTATAACAGTATAAAATATGGGTTTCATCTTGTAGAGCAGGCCTAAGTCTAATCAAATACTGTTGGTTGCTTCTAGGACATTTATGGAACTATAGTATTCGTGAGCTTATCTAAACAGGCAAGTTGTTATTATAGCTCCCAGCTTTCATATCTCAGTAAGACTGATAACTTTCTTCATCCAGTGGTGTGCATAACACTGCTTAGCACTATGAAAGCCATTCATTAGGGATAAAGTTTTTAGATCAGTCTAAGCTTGATTTCTCCATATTCTATTGCTCTGTAGTTCAGTGTATCTTCAGCAACAGGATTTGGAAGGTGACTAAGAGCAATGGCAAATGCCTGTAATATGTGATGGCCTGTGGGACCTTACAGACCAACAACTCCAAAAGAGGTAACCCATTCCTGACACTGGGCTTTTGATTTGTTAAGCTATGGTGTATTCTTTGGACATTGTTGTCCTGTTAGAGAGTAACTCCATTTAATCTTTCTCTCTCTCTTTTTCTCTTCCCATCTCTTTTTTTTTATATTTATTTATTTATTATGTATACAATATTCTGTCTGTGTGTATGTCTACAGGCCAGAAGAGGGCACCAGACCTCATTACAGATGGTTGTGAGCTACCATGTGGTTGCTGGGAATTGAACTCAGGACCTTTGGAAGAGCAGGCAATGCTCTTAACCACTGAGCCATCTCTCCAGCCCCTCTCCCCATCTCTTGTTCTATCTATCTATCTATCTATCTATCTATCTATCTATCTATCTATCTATCTATCTATCTATCTATAATGTGTGTGTATGTGTGTGTCTATATATATACACACACACACACATAATATGTGTATATATATGATTCATTTTTTTTCATCTTCATACAAACCTAAGTATATCTGGAAAAAAGGAATCCTAATTGAGATAATACCTCCATATGATTAGCCTGTGGGCAAGTCTGTAGGGTGTTACTATTTTCAGTGATTCATGTGAGAGGGGCCTATCCACTGTGGGCAATGCCATTGTTGGCGGGGTAGTCCCAGGGTGTATATATGAATGTAGGCTGAGCAAATGAGTAAACATCATTCCTACATGGTTTCTGCTTCAGTTCCTACCTCCAGGTTCCTGCCTTGAGGGTTTTTTTTTATTGTTTTTATTGAGCTATACATTTTTCTCTGCTTCCCTCCTTTACTTACCCCTTCCCTTCTGCCCTCTCCCATGATACTCATGCTCCCAATTTACTTGGGAAATCTTGTCTTTTTCTACTTCCCATGTACATTAGATCCATGTATATCTCTCTTAGTGTTCTTATTGTTGTCTAGGTTCTCTGGACTTGTGAGTTGTAGGCTGGTTTTTCTTTGCTTTAGGTCTAAAAGCCACTTTTTTTTTTTTACTCTTTTTCTTTAGACATTTTATTTATTTATTTATTTTTTAATTTTATTTATTTATTAAGGATTTCTACCTCC
>NC_022018.1:40790749-40803967 GCF_000317375.1 Microtus ochrogaster
CAAAGCCAGTACATGCAGCAGGATCAAAAACCCATTGCCATTGTTCTTGAGTTCTCAGTAGTCCTCATTGTCCGCTATGTTCAGCAAGTCTGGTTTTATCTCATGCTTTTTCAGACCCAGGCCAGCTGGCCTTGGTGAGTTCCTTTTGACTAGTACAGATTACATTTGTCTTTCTGGGTCTGGGTTACCTCACTCAATATGATGTTTTCTATATCTATCCATTTGCCCGCAAATTTGAAGATGTCATTATTTTTTTCACTGTGTAGTACTCCATTGTACAAGTGTACCACATTTTCCTTATCCATTCTTCGCTGGAGGCTGCCTTGATATTTTGCTCTGACTTCCCCTTATTGATGGAGTATGAGCTGAGAGTTGTAAGATGAAATAAATCCTTCTTTCCCAAAGTTATTTCAGGTCTTGGTGGTGGGTTTTTTGTTTTGTTTTATTTTGTGAGGGGGTTGTTTGTTTTTAAGATACGGTTTTACTGTGTAACCCTGGTTGTCCTGGACCTCATTCTGTAGACCAAACTGGCCATAAACTAACAGAGATCCACTTACTTCTGGCTCCTGAGTTCTGGGATTAAAGGCTGTACCACCATCATTCTGCAGGTCTTGGTGTTTTATCACAGCAGTATGTTGACCAAGGTTTCTGTCCACCCGGTCCTGCAGTCATTCAGCCCCAAAGAAACACACAAAGGTCTACAGTTATTATAAAACTGGTCAGCCCATTAGCTCAGGCTTCTTAGTTTTATAATTAATGTAGACCTCTATGTGTTTCTTTGGGACTGAATGACTGCCGTACCGGGTGGGACAGAAACCTTAGTCAACAGCAGTAGAGACCCTCATTAAGACCAAGTCTTCTACAGTAGCTGTTTTCTCATGCAAACATTTCAGAAGGTGTAGTTTTTTTCCTTCCTTCCTTCCTTCCTCCCTCCCTCCCTCCCTCCCTCCCTCCCTTCCTTCCTTCCTTCCTTCCTTCCTTTAAAAGAAACTCTTTGGGGGCTCACTACCCATCTGCCAAATAAATACACAGAGACTTATTTTATCTTCTGAATGTCTTGTTTCTAACTAGCTTTTCTAGCTTAAATTATCCTGTTTCTCTTTAACTATGTTTTGCCTCTGGATTTTTTTTTCTTTCTTCTACATATTTTTCTTTCCTTCTTACTCTGTAGCTGGCTGTGTGGCTGAGTAGCTGTCCCCTGGCATCCACTTCTTCACCGTTTCTTGTTCCTCTCTCTTCTTTTGGGCCTAGAGTTCTCCTACTTATTCTCTCTGGTTGGCAGCCCCACCTCTGTGCTGTCTAGCTATTGCTCTTCAACTCTTTAGTAGACCATTCAGGTGTTTTAGGTAGGCAAAGTAACACAGCTTCACAGAGTTAAACAAATGCACCATAAAAGAATGCAAAACATCTTAGCGTCATTAAACAAATATTCCACAGCATAAATTAATGTAGCACATCTTAAACTAGTATTTCACAAGAAGGTCTTTGGTGTTAATTATCCCTCCCTGTACTCCCTCTACTCTGCTCTCCAAGTTTCAAGATTATTGTTAAGATTATTCTTCTTTCCTGATTTTTAGCACTGTGTTCTCCCCACCCACTCACCCCCGCCTTCCCCATGGAAGCCCCTACCATGACCTCTTAATTTCTTCATCCAGTAACTAATTCCAAGACCACTTCTATACTTTACGGTATTTGTTGTAAATATTACTGTTTTTCAAGAAACCAAAGTATGTATCAGTTTCTATTGTTGCTTTGACACATGACTACAGAGTCAGAGGTTTAAGTTGTGTCCTTTCCTTAATGTAGTAATTGGCCTGTCCAAAGTCAAGGTAGCAGTAGGTGTGCTTTCTTAGAGCGTTTCCTGGGGACAATATGTTCCTGTGCTTTTGCCAGCTCTCTAGGCCCTAACATGACTGTGTATCACATGGACTCTTTACTCCCTGGCATCTCATCACTTCTTCTGAATTTTTGCCTCCTTCTTAGAAGGATTCCTGTGATTCCATGGTGTTAGCAACATAGTTCAGAAAGCTCTTACCTGGTTTTTGTTTGTTTTGTTTTGTTTTGTTTGAGAGTTAGTCTAATTGTGTTGCCCTGACTTCCTTTGAAGTTGTTGTGTATACCAGGCTGTCCTCAAACTCCTAGATATCAATGTGCTTCTTGGAAGGCATCCAAGTGATGAGAATCAAAGTATGCACCACCATGCCCAGCCTGTCCAGACCTTTCCTCTGTAAAGGCATAGGAACATATTCACAAGTTCCAGGGTTCTAGATGTCTTTAGTGAGCATATTTTGCCTGCCACTCTCTCCTTTTCACATAAAGTTGCTTGCCATCAACTCTGCTAATTTTGTTATTGGCACTTTTTTACTGTTTTCATAGAGTTGCCATGTTTCTCTTCATAAGAGGGACTCAGAGTGTCTTCACAGAAGCAGCTGTTTGTATTCCTAGAGAACACTCTCGCCCAGACCAGAGCAGTAGAGATGGCTGTTTGTATTCCTAGAGAACACTCTCGCCCAGACCAGAGGAGTAGAGATGGCTGTTTGTATTCCTAGAGAACACTCTCGCCCAGACCAGAGGAGTAGAGATGGCTGTTTGTATTCCTAGAGAACACTCTCGCCCAGATGAGAGTGGAGATGCTGAGGAGAGCCTTCTGTGGCTGTGATCTTACAGCTTATGACTTCTCTGGCTAGGAACCTCCAGAACCCTGCTGTGTGGAGGCCCAGATTTGTCTTCTTTATCTTCCCTTGGGCCCTAACTTCTGCCCCAAGCTCTCTTGACCTCAGTAGCTGTATCCTCTGCAGGCTCTGTGGTCTTGTAAATCAGCTCCTAGATGTGAGGGTGCTCAGGCTGCTAGGGCAGTGTCTGATTTAGAGCACCCTGAGGCCTTATCTAGGAGACTCTTGTAATGCCTTGAGAGCCATTTCTTAGACCTAGTAAGTAGGAAACTTGAGTTAGGTCATTTTAAGTTTTGGTCTCGGCATGCATATTTTGATCAAAGATGTTGCCTATGGCGGCTCTCTTCAGCCCACCTGGATAATACTTGAGATAAGTGGATAAGCAATGTGGTTGCTTTGTCATCCAAGTGTCCTCTTGCTCTGCACAAGAGCTCTCTGCCTCCTGCTGCAGGCCCAGTGTGCATCCATTAAGTGCGTGTGCCTTTGTGGGATGTTTCTCTCAATTCCCTTGAAGTCACAATTGCACGTTAGTGCCCTAAATTGAATGCACAATAAATAGCTTTTATATATCCTTCACAAATTTTAAGACCATCTACAACTGTGAGCTCAATATTTAGCCCTATATATAATATAGAATATTAATACATCATGTGTTTATTTACACAGCTTGCTTAAATGCCATTAATTAATGTCTGTCTATAGTAGCTTATGATTATTTAGCAATAGTGACTGTTTCCTTTTCTGCCAGATGAGGGGTCTTTACAGGTCGCCTTCCCTGACTGCATACTATACTATTCCTAAACCTGGGTGATGCTCCCTTTGGCTTTGCTCTGTGACATTTTTAAGGTTTCACTGCCTTATCCTTCTCAACAACGCTTTGAATTAAATACTGATATTCTCTCACTGTATACACGAGGAAATGGGCCCATTTCGGTATGAGCCTTAGCATAGTATATTACTCCGTCAGGATTTCAGGGTCCTATTTCTAAAGCTTAATTGTCTTAAAATTCATAGATGGATTATTCACAGCCAAAGCATATTGCATATATCTAAATATATAAACTATCAGGTTTATTAACTTCCATTCTTAAGTAATCATAGTGAACCATATATATTAATGATTCTTAAGCTCTAATGTACAGACGAGTCACCCATGAAACATGTTAACACAGATCCTAATTCATTGCTTCCATGTAGGAACTAAGACTATGCATTTCTTACTACCTGCCTGTAGTTGCTGGTGCCACACGCCCACAAGCCACACTCTCTGGGTGACAGCAGACCCTCTGACCGGGATCTGAGCCTTCCTCCTTTGGTGCACTCTACTTGTGGATTTAACATTGCTTTTCCATAAACACATCTATAACCCTTTTTCCTTCCCTATGTTTTTTTATTTTTTTTAAAGAATTTTGGTTACTTTTACACTCTAAGTTTTTGATGAGCCATTTAAGATTCCTTCCTTCCCTCCTTCCTCCCCCTTTACTGGTACTTGCATCTCTTTTTTATCTTTATGCTTAAAGTGAAGAGATATCAGTATTTAAATCAGAATAAATATCAATTAGAGATGATGAAATAAGAAGTTTAAAAAGAAATGAAATAGACGAAGACTTTGGTATTCAGGCTCCAGAAAATGGCAGCTGCGAAAGTTTCTTGTATCAGCTCAGTCTTGTCAGAAGCCTGCTATGCCGAGTCACCAAGGGAAACTCAGTTTGTCTGTGCCTTCCAATGGCAGGAATCATCAGCTCTGAGTTCTGCATTATCTCGGGACTGAAGGTTTCTTAAGGGAGTGTTGTGTATTGGCTCTTTTCCTTTGTTTATCTATACTTTTGAGTGGGCATAATTCAATACTTAATTCTTCTGTATGTGATCATAATGTATTATTTGTGTGTGTGTGTGTGTGTGTGTGTGTGTGTGTGTGTGTGAACAAGAGATACTTGCTGTAATGGTCTGTCCTGTCCCTTTAAGAGACAAGCCACACCTACTCACTCCCCTCTCTGCTGAGGCAAACCTATCTTCAACTTCCATCCTGAGTCCCTTTCTCTTGCTCTCTCTAAAAGGTAGCTTCTGTCTCTCCCTTCTCCCCACTTCTTCCCTACCCCTTCTGTTTCTTTTCTTTTCTCTTCTCTTCTCTTCTCTTCTCTTCTCTCTCTCTCTCTCTCTCTCTCTCTCTCTCTCTCTCTCTCTCTCTCTGTTCTTCTCCCTTCTCTTCTTCCCTTCCATAACCCACTAAATAAATATCCAACTTCACTCTGCATGGCATGCCTATCCATCTTGGTCTCTCACCTGCCATGCGGCTTCTTCCTGCCTGGGACCCAGCTGCCTTTGTGGCCTGCTGCTGCCACTTTGGGACTTGCAGCATTTTACTTAAACCATTACACTTGCCATGCTGTGTAGGTGGAGTCCAGAGAGTGTCTTCTTTCTTCCCATTATTGGTTCTGGGGTTCCAACTCAGGTTGTCAGGCTTGGATTATAATCACTTTGACCTACTCACTTTCAGCCATCTTACTGAGTCCTGTACGTGACCATATTAAAACCTTCTAACACTTGTTGAATGCCATATGCAAACCATGATTTAATACTTTGCCTATTTACAGCTTTGATGCACTCCAATGGGTTAGGTGGATATTGCAAATATATTTTGTAGACATAAAAAAGTCTTGGTACCGGCAAGTAAACCTAGCCATAGTAACTCTACTACTCAGTGACAGCCAGAAATTTAAGCCAAGCCTGAGACCACACAGCTGCTTATACTTCGTGAGCTCTGTTTTTTACCTATAACAAGGTACTATACATGGAGACACTATGGTGAAATTCTTAGTTCCCAACTCCAAGGTGTTTCCAATCTAGATGAAGAAGCAAATTCACTGAGACACGTACGGTGCCAGAAGGCAGTGGTGGAACTACACCTAGGCAGTTGTGTAGTTAAGGTAATATTGACCAGTGAATGTGAGGTCATACTTTTCATTTTCCTTTCTCTAATCCTTTCTTGCTAGTTAATTCTCTGAATCCTTCCATGTTTCTCCAGAGTTGTCTCAGGGCTCTTACCTGATTATGTATTAATCTCCCAGCTTGAAAGAACTTCTAGGTCTGGTATTGCTATCATTATCATAAATGGTATCTGATAGAGACTTAATGTAGGATTTCACAGTATTTCCTTATTTTAGTTCACATATATCTGGTTGTGAGAATCTCATGAGTTTTAGTGGGTTGCAAGTGACATTTTTTTAACTGCTACCACATGCATTTTTTTCTTACTCAATCAAAATTAAACATTTTCTTTAGTTGGAAAAGAGATAACTTCCAGGAAGAAGGTGCCACGGGAAGAAATGGGAAGATGGAAAAGTAAGGGTTTGGGGCCAGTTCAGTAAGCGTAATTGATTTACAGATGTGAACAGCAGTAAGAGAATAGACACATTTGGGAATCAGTTTTTCTTATTGTTTTTGCTATTTTTTCTTTAGTTTAGAATATAATTGCATCATTTTCCCTCTTCCTTTTCCTCTCTCCAACCCCTCTCAAATTCATAGCCTCCTTTCCTTTGTTATTATTACTATTCTGGAAGCATAAGTAGTGATGGAACTACACTTAGACGATTGCTCAGTTACGGAAATATTAACCAGTGAATGTGGAGGTCATATTTTTCTTTTTCCTTTCTCTAATCCTTTCCTGATAGTTAATTCTCTGAATCCTTTTGTGTCTCTCCAGAATTGTCTCAATTGTCTCAGGATTCTTGCCTGATTATGTATTAATCTCCCAGCTTGGAAGATCTTCTAGGTGTGTGTGCGTGTGTGTGTGTGTGTGTGTGTGTGTGTGTGTAGTCTCTCTGTGTGTGTACACACATATATATGTATGGCCTAAAATATATTAAAAAACTGTTGAGTCTGTTAATATTGCTTGTGGGTATGTATGTATGTATGTATGTATGTATGTAATAAATATCAAGCTGACCCCTTGATACTGGATAAGGTATTACCGGTTCATCTCTGAAGAAGAAGGAAGAGGAAGAGGAAGAGGAAGAGGAGGAGAAAGAAGTAGGAGAAGGTGGAAGAAGAAGAGGAGGAGGAGGAGGAGGAGGAGGAAGAAGAAGAAGAAGAAGAAGAAGAAAAAGAAGAAGAAGAAGAAGAAGAAGAAGAAGAAGAAGAAGAAGAAGAAGAAGAAGAAGAAGAAGAAGAAGAAATTTTTCTCTCAACAGTCACTGGTTGCCTGTCATTCTTTGTCTATAAATGAAGCCAACTGAGATTCCCCCTCTTCCACGTTAGCATTTTTGTTGGTATTGTCTTGTTCAGGTCTTGTTTAACAGCCATATTGTTGAAGTATCATGGGTGTAGCTTCCCTGTCATATCTAGAAGACACAGTGTCACAGGATATTTCCTGTCTTCTGGCTCCTAAAATCTTATATTCTATGTGTATATTAGCGTCTCTTTTTTATTGTATTCACCCCTGGTGCCCTCCAACATACTCCCACTCCTGCTGGTCCCTGTCCTCTTCTCAGTTTGCCTCTCCTACTTTCATGTTTGTTTGGGGTAAACTGAGAAGTTTAATTGGGTTATGAAGGGAGCACGGGTGAGAAGTTATATATAGGGACACCAGCAACTTACCAGTGGCTACACCACTGAAGAAAACATTTGTCCCTCCGCTAGTGACCATGACTGCTTATAGTTCCTCGGGTAGGTGTGGGACCCCTGGTTGTATTTTTTTTTTTTAGTTTTTAACTGAATATACAAATGCTTCTTGTGGGTAGATAACATGTTGAACATTAAATATTGCCAAAATCTATACAACTAACCAATGAGCAGTATATTTTAGGAACTGTCTGTCATACTAGCTGAAGGCTTTTATTTCTATTACTGAAAAGAAGAGTGTTAATGATTTGCTGTGCAGAATCATCTAAATTGGACACTGATAACAGATGGCATAATTTTAGTAAGAGATCATCAGTGTAGGCAGGAACTGACACACATAAAGACAGTATGTCATTTAAGTGGTAATGGACAGGTTCATGGTTTTCTCCTACATGTGAGTTTGAGAAGAGATTGTTGCAAAAAGGATTATAATGATAGGAAAACCTTTTACTTCAATCAAGAGAAGAGCCAGTGGGAATCGACATAGCTAAGAACAGTGACAGCGAACCTGCACCAGTGCCCACCCACGCTCTAGGACCCTATATGGTTTTGCTTGCTGTTGTCCCCTCAAGCCTGAAAGATGTCAGCAAAAGCATCAGCAGTTACCACACATAACAGGAGAGGAAAGAGAAAACACATGCCTTTCATCCTATTTTTTTTTTTGTATGAGGAAAAGCCTTCCAGGGGTCCTCATCTGACCTTTTTCACATCTCCTCTCAAGGTAGCTGCAGAGGTCTAGAAGCCCACCTGCTATTCCTAATATGTAGACTGTGCTCTTGTCTGCAAGCTTACATTTGCAGGATTGGACAGTCAGCAGCACTGGGTGCATATAATTAGACTGTATCCAGAAAGAAACAGCGTTGTACTGGCCCCATTTTAATAGATTATCATTTATGAAATAGAACGATAGAGACTACTGAAAATATGATTCTGCCTATATCTTTCTCTCTGACTAATGCCTGAAGTCTCCCTTAATTTCCTGCTTTGAATTTTGATTCAGTAGGAAATTCCTTTTGTCTAGAACTGACTGTATTATCTTTAACTTTTTACTTTCACAGAGCAAATAGAAGATGTTTGTTGTTCTGTATGTGGCTACAGAGCATTGCTTTCTGTTTAAAGTAAGGGTCATCTTGGAGGCTTAGACTAAATTAACTGTTTTGCCCAAAGGAAAAAGGTCTGAAATGCTAACTTCAAGGTCATTCAGCCTAGGCATGTGATTCTCAGTTTTGAAGGAACTAAAAATGCTGATCAGTCAATACAGCAGAAAATCTAAAGTTCATATTAATGAGCTGGAACCAAATTAGAGTAAAGGAATTTGCCTGTAAGAATAACTAGTAGAACTGAAGGTAAGTGTAGTTTAACATGTCTGTACATCTTTATTCATAAGAACAAACAAATCTCCCAATGATTCAGTCAGAGGCATAGCCTGCTCCTGTGTAGAGGATGAGACATGAATTTAAATTCATCTGAGATGATGGGACTTAAAAGCTGTCCATGTTAAAACAGAGAAATGACAATTACTTTGCAGTTAAATTGTGGCACAGCTTCTCAAATGTGCATTTATGTTGACTTTTTTATGTGTGATTTTGTGGTCTCAAAAATGGTCAAAGAAAGCACTAAATTATATAGTGGATGTCTCACTTGTTTTTCCTATTACTTGGCTAAGTAATGAATCAAAAGTTTCTCTCGGTGAGAGGGAAGAATTTATTGTCTCAAGGCTGCTCTGTGAGATACACAGTTTATAAGTCTAAGGACAGTGAGTGTGGAGACGTGGCCTTTGGGAAAGACCAGCTGGCACAGTTGCAGTCTCATCTTAACTGCTGTTTTAGAGTTACTTTTGTATTTCCTTTTATTCTTTTTTAAAATGATGAAGAATTTGAAACAAGTACTTATCAATTTGATTTGCTAAGAGCAGTGTTTACCTGTAGGTCTACCATTCTGTAGTCTCCCGCTAGAGGTCCCTTTCAGCTGGTGCCACGTGTTTCTTTGAAGAGGAAAGACAAAAAAATTGAATAGACCCCATTGCCATCCAAGTGAAATTCCCTCCTGCTCCCCCCACAGTGTCACCACTCGCTTCATCTCCATGCTTGTCATTTTTGTTATTGATGCACTTTATGTCTAAAATGTTTCATAAGATTGCTTCAAAGTTTTAATCATATGATGAACGCAGTTAAAAAGAAATACAGAGAAGCTTGGTGAGACATTTGAAAAACAAATTCTAAAACTGATTTGAAAATATAGAGAGCCTGTAGTGCCCAAATAATTATCTATACGACTTGACAAAAAGTGAAACTTTTACAGTCCCTAGAGTATGTAAGAATCTAGAACTCTGAAGAACAACACTCCTGCCCCTATAGTACCATGCTTATGGCAATATGGGCCCTGCCAAGTGGTGCCAAAGGAATAGTCTGTGTAGATGCAACTGGACTGATTTGAGTATCTATATGGTAAAGAGGAGAAATGACCCTGCATTCTTCATTAGCTATAAATGAGTTCTGGGATAGGGTGTGGGGGTTGGATATCTGAATATAAAAGGATTTTACCATGAGTGGTTCTTTGATTCTTATTGGAGTAAATTGAATTGAGGAGATTGAACTAAATGAACTATGGTAATGTAAAATTAAAACCTAATTATATCACTGATCTTGAAAGTTTGAAATATTTATTTATTCAAAGTGGTTGCTCTTCATTTTTTTGGTAAGGCTTTTATCAAATTAGGACTATTTCCTTCTATTTCTAGTTTCCTGAGAACTTTATTTTTTATTATTAATGTGTGTGTGAAAAATGTGTTACACTTTCCATATATTCTGAGGTAGTCTCATGAGTTGGGACTTTATTCTCTGACTGTAGTGGTGGTGATTAATTTTTTAATGCTAAACCAGTCTTCTATTATTGAAAAACACATATATGTGCTTGGTTATATTACCTTCCTTGTGTAGCTGTGGATTTGCTTTGCTAATATTTGTTAAGGATTTCTAAGTCTTTGTTCAAGGGTTACAGGCTCATAGTTTTCCATCTGTTTCATTTCTCTTGGGTTCAGATTGTGCTTTCTTCATGAAGCTAGTGTGAAAGTATTTCCATTTTGTAGTCTCTGGAAGTGTATTTTGTAGGTGATTGTATTTTTTAAATATCATATCAAATTTACCAGTGAAATCATTTGTGACTCAAGTTTTCTTTGTAAAAGTTTTAAATTACAAATTAAAATTTGTAGATTTCAAGCTATCCAGATTTTAAGGGGTTTTTTTGTATCAGTTTGATAATGTATTTTCTTCCTCAGGAAATATCTGTTGCATTTAAAATTTCAGATATATTGGCATAAATCTGTTTATAATATTCTTTGGTTATTCTGATACTTAGTTTTTTAGTTAGTAATTAATCACATGTGCTGATATCGTTTTTATATACCAAGCCTTTTACATTTTGCACCACTTTGTCTTTTCCTTCCCCTCCTTCTAGTCTTGCTCATCTCATCCTTCTTCTCTTCCTCCTCCTCTTCTAGGCTGGGTACTGATCCCAGGGCCTTCCATATGCAAAACACACGGTCTACCACTGAACTGTACTACCAGCTCTTTTGTGCTCATCATCTAATGCTAATTTAGTAGGAACAATCATTCTGCTTTAGCATTTTGAAGATATTATTTCAGGCCCCTGTTCTGGAGCAGTTTGATCTTAGTCAGTTTGTTTTTTCTGTACATAGTAATACCTTTAATTTTGTAATTAATTTTGTAATACTTAAGGTATGATAATATTTAAGAATTTCTCTTACATGTGTCCTTCAATTTTATTATGGTATGTCTTGATGTGGATTTATGTTTATTCTACTGAATATTTGCTGAGTTCTTTTTGTATAAGAATTGGCTCTTGAGAAATCTGAGCTTCCTGTCTAAGACCAGTTCATAGTCTAATTGATTTAGTTGGTTGTGCTCTTCACATTCTAATTTTTCTGTTTGAATCCAGCCTTTTTAGGCCATTTGAACATACTTGTTTCTTTTCACTTTTGCTATTTTTCCTGCATTTTTGTCTATCCTGGTTTTGTATGGCTTCCACTTTGTCATTCGTGTGCTGTCTTTAAGAACTACTATCCTAGTGGCATTTAGAATACTTACCTCTTTGTTATAGTTACCATGTTAGTGGGGTAATGTAGGGTTTGGGCTTATGACTCATGAAGAGCATTGAATCTTCATTTTTCCCTGTACACCTTACTCCCTTTAAAGAGACGATTCAATTCCTGAGCTCATTGAAGCATCATATCAAGATTTTGCAGTGAGACTCTAAGGAAATAATTTCCTTAACGTTAGCATCTTCAGTTGAGGTGTTATTCATCAGAAACTAAGCCTTGATCCAAGTCTGTGCTTATCAAGTCAGCCTTTTCCCTGACTTCACTTCATTTGGCCCAGCCCACTGCTGTGTAAGTACTCAGCCTTTTCCCTGACTTCCCATCAGGTCGCAGAGGCCACTGCTCAAGCTTTTGAACAATTAGCAATTCTACTTTTTTCCCCTCTTCCTCACACTTTTTAATGTTAAGCCAATCTTCTAATCTTGAAATATAATTTAATGTAGTATATAAACTTGATTATATCATCTTTTTATACAACTATGAATTATTTAGTTGAGGTGTGTATAATTTTAAACAGAGTTAAATTAATATTCATAAAGTAATAACTTGTTTCCATTTGTGTTAATTGTATTAGTTACATGTAACAGAATTTACCATTTAATTACTTTTAAGTTCATAATTCATTGCCAATAACACACTTACATTACTCTATAACTGTCAGCCATCTCCAGAACTCTTCATCTTGAAAACCTGGTCCTTTGTAATCATCATATAATTACTCCCTGTTCCTCTTCTCCCAAATTTCAGGAAACTGCCATCTACTTTCTGAGCCTGTGAAGTAAACTTCTGCAGCTACCACCTACAAGGAAAAATCACACACTAACTGACTTGCCGTGACTGGCTCTTTTCCCTTAACATAATGTCCTTGAGGTTTATACATATTACAACATATATCAAAAATTCCTCCTTTTAAATGTTAAATGTTATATTCATTTGTTTACTAGTTTGTTACTAATAACTGAATGATACTACTCTAAACATGGGTGCTTAAATCCTTTTTTATCGATTGCTTCCATTGCACATCTTTCTATTGTTGTGGTAGTATGTGAAGTGATGTCACTGTGATTTGATTTTTATTTCTCTAGTGATTAGTGATATTGGATATTTTTTCAGGCTTTTGTTGGTTATTGGTGTGTCTTTGCAGCAGTGTCTGTACAATTTTTTTCCCCGGTTTGTCATTAAATTATTTGGGTTTTCTTTGTTTTGTTTTTACATATGTTTAAGGAAATTTCAAATTTTGCCTTTATAGTCCTCGAAACAAATTATTAGCAATAGAAGTTGGATGAAAAATCTTTTTATATAAAACATTTAGACTTTCATGGCCTCATGGTTGTTATTATGGCTTGTTGGTGTCTTTTTTTTTTTTGAAGTCCATTTCTTATTTTTTGCTTTGTAACTACTTATGCACTTGTTGAGTATAGCCCTGTTATCATCAGCCTATCTGCTGGTGGGTGGAAGGTAGAGAGCTGATTCCCGGGTCTTTTCTGAAATTCTTCTTGGATCCACTATATGATGTTGAATGTGTTGTAGGAGGACTTGACCTGGGATTGGCAAACCTTGGTGGAAAGAGCATTTTGGTTATTCACTGGCTTTTGTTTTTATCTGGGCTGCTCAGTACCCACTGTGTCATTGTTCCTTGTCTTGCACACTCAAAGGCCATTTTGTGTTCTCTGACAATGGAGAGTTAGTAGAGTTCCTTGTCTTCTCTCCTGTCTGCCTGAAATTTCATTGTTAACTCCTGCCATCACTTTTGAGTTAATCTTGCCAGCCTTATCAACACCACCACCACCACCACCATCATCATCACCA
>NC_022018.1:40804067-40805445 GCF_000317375.1 Microtus ochrogaster
ACCACCACCACCGCCACCACCGCCATCACCATTGCCTCCACAACCCTGAGAGTTATGGAGGGTTAGTAAAAGAATAGAATCAAATCCATGTGTGTCCCTGGACCCCATCTTGCTGAAAAGATTACACCAGGTGACAGAAATCTTCAAAACAACTTTTGGATTTTAGAGCATGAAGAGGCAAGAGGGGATGGTCATATGGCATGGAGTCAGGAGGGCCAGATCTTTAACTATTACAATCACTTCTTCTAGAACTATTTATAAAACACCTTATAAGCAAGACCTTCTCTGTGTGTCACTCTTCCTAGCCAAGAGCGCAGGTCTTGCTGTGACCCTGGGCTAATGACTACCTGAACACTGGCCTCTCTCACCACTTCTCCCTCTGCCTCTCCCCAGCCTTCCATCTTTTTAGCTCTGTCCATCTCACTCTGTTTTTTCTAGGTGACGTTTTATCCCACTCTGTACCTGTCACCATCTTAATATATGATTCTGATTCAAGTTGGGTTGTCAGCACAGCAAGGAAGAAATGGTCTCAGGCTGCATGGAATCCACAAAGGGAGTCTTTTCCCTGTTGTTTATTGAGGCTGTAGTTGATGTGTGTGAAATCTGACAGGGTTTTTTCCCAAACACAAGAACATGATGAATTATTCATTCCAAAAACATTTCTGAGCATCTACTCTTATGTCAGGCACTGTGCTCCACACTGAGGATACAGAGAATTCCCTGCCCTCTAATATCTCATGGTGGTAGTGGACAGTAAGATGTATAAGGGCTTTGATAAAGCAGGCTGGCTTTCTGGAGAATCTATCCTGGGTAGGAGAAGTCAGGGTTATAATGAGAAAAGGAAACATGACTGGTGACTGAATACAGCCATGTATTCAGTTTAGGGTGTTTATAGGGGGTTGGGGTGTTCTAAAGTAGGGTGGGAAATGTGGTCAGGGGAAGATTGGAGGATCAAGCCTGTCTTTGAATTTTGTCCAGAAGAAAATAGTAAAGTGTTCTGTTTCCAGAATTCCATATTAGTTGCCAGTGTTACTGCACAGTAAGAAATCTGGGGTGGAGCCATGAGGTTAGTAGTTCATGAGGTTAGATAGTAAGACCTATCACAGGAATGATGTGAGACCAAATAAGGTAGGAGCTGAACGAGATGGAAAGGTGGTTCTGGGATCAAAAGATGTTGCAAAGACAACACTGAAAGGCCATAGGCCGTGGACAAGATTTAAGGCAGAAGTGCAGTAATTATCTCATTAGACTGAGACCTGGCTGCCATGGAGAACAACAGAAGATTACCAAGAGGTTGCTAACAACAGTTAGTAGTAACTGCTGCCCCTGCAGGGTCAATTTTTTTTTTTTTACATTTTTTTTTATTTATTTATTTTTT
>NC_022018.1:40806492-40861670 GCF_000317375.1 Microtus ochrogaster
GCCTAAGGAGAGGTCCCCAGTTAGTTCCTGGGGCAGCTGAAGATAGGGAACCTGAAATGATCCTATCCTATAGTCTTACTGATGAATATTTTGCAGGGTCAATTTTTAACTGACTTTCACAAGCCCAGATTTTTAGTTACCATAAGTAAAACCATACATAGAATGCAGAGTGATTCCTAGGCTTTTATCCTTTGGAATTTGGTAAATTAGAAAAGGAAAGAGGAAAATAAAAATAATAAATATTTGGAGAAGTAAATTAAGAGTCCAGTTTTGGCCAAGGGAGGCCATGAGTGTACAAGTTGATACGTTGTTATTGCCTTTCTTATATTTTATAAGGCAGGGTCAGCTCTTCTGCTGGACATATAGCTGCAGATGAGACTGGGACCAAGTCACAGTTCAGGCCACGAAATGAGAAGCTGTAACAGCTGTTTCTTGTGGAGGGTGAGTCATAGCTGAGCCCCTCTGTTAGGTTGGTCTGGGAAGTGATTACCAAGGGAGAGTCAGTTGGTAGCAGGCACTAGCATAGATGGCTCTGGAAAATTGCTGGAAAGAAAATAGCTTGCCACAGCAACATGGGTGAGTTTTCCTAGAGGATGAAGGGCCACATGAGTATGTGGGTATAGTAGAAGAGGATTCTGCAGGCCAGTACCCAGGCCTTCACTGCCTGCTCTGCTTGCTGAACTCTCTGAAGATGCTCTAAGCCTTGAACTTGCTTAAGAATAGTTACATAAAAACAATCATCATGAAAAATCAGCCTCAAGCTTGGGGTGATTTCATCTCTCTACTTCTTGTTTTTCGAATGTTGGATAAAAGATACTTCTTTTTCAACCAAAGACTTAAAAGTGAGGGAAAACAAACTGGAATAACAGGTGGTATGTACATTTGACTATTTGGAAGATCTTCGGGTGTTTATTCAGATAGAAATGTAAGCAAATGGGAAGAGAAGAAGATAGTACAAGTTTCCTTATATTCTTAAGTTTTAGCAATCCTGCACAACATAGCATGCCCTTTGCATTCTGGTGCCATTATAAAACCCACAATATATTTTTATTTCACTCTTCAACATTTCATTAGCATCTTCAGCATTACCATGACATTGACATCGTCTGGAGGTAATTCCGTGCTTGTAGTCCTGTGACTCAGATTCTTAGTTTTGTGTGGTTGGTTTGTTTCTCCTCCTTCTTACCCAGTTTTCCAATTAGCACCTTATTAGCTCTGTACCTGCTACATAGAACTCATATTCTGCCATTTAACCTTTTCCATTAAAAAAAAGAAGAAGAAAAAGAAGAGGGAATAGAAACCGTATTCTTGTTATTCTTATTGGTAGATAAATTCAACTTCAAACTCTGGTGCCCCTGGTAGTAGAGTCTCCCAATCATGGATGGTGCTGGTGGCTCAACACATTTCAGAACAGCAACAGGAAAGATCCTTGCAGGTTGGAAGCAGAGGCAACACCTCCACGTTGGGCAGAGCTGTGTAGGCATTGCCAGCTCCAAACCACAGGACCAGACTAACTGCCCTTCCCATCAGAGTCCCCCCCATTTCTTTGCCAAGGAGGTACTGAACAACATTCATTATGTACTACAAAATAATTTCCATTTATCTTCTCATCCTGGGATTAGCTTTATTTTGTACCAGAGGAGAAATAAACAGATTCACTGGCTATTCCATTTTCTTATTTTTCATGAGGACATAGTAACTTTACACTAAAATGGATATTCATTTATTATGCTTACTTTCACACACTGCGTCCATTAAAGGCAAATATACAACAATTAGTATGTAAATTGAACTTGAATGCTGAACAAATGAGGTAGAGCCTCAAACATTATTTATTGACTAATTAGTTTTATTGTAATTGGAGGGGAGCCTATAGAATGTGCAAACCTTTCGTGGGGGCCTGCATGCTTTCAGCAGATGTTGAGTTCGTTTTCATCTCATTATTTCATGCCTCCTGTGTGATTGTCAGGCATGGTATTTTTTATTTCAAAATGATTTAGATACTTTGTTTGTATCAGTTAATTAAGGAGTAGAGGGACCACTGTAGTGACATTTTATTTGTATTTTAACAAATAAAGCTTGCCTGAAGATCAGAGAGTAAAATAGCCCCACTGGTCAGCCTTACAGATCAGACAGTGGTAACACATACTTTTAATCCTAGTAGCCACACTAGTTGCCATAGAAACCAGGCAGTGCATGCCTTTAATCCCAGTGGTGCATACCTTTAATCTCAGCCTAGAAAGGATTACAAAACAGGAGGAAACAGCTGCTCTCGAGCACAGTGTGATTCTATGATTCTTGGAGGCTTGATTGTCATTTTAGACTGAGTTAGAGGTAAGAACCAGTGGCTGGCTGTTTTGCTTTTCTGACCTTCAGGTTGAACCCCAATTTCTCTCTCTGACTTTTTATTGATCATGCTTCAACACCCCTTTCTTTACATTTTGGAACTATGGATTAAGTCTAGTACCTTAGATATGCTTGTTAAGATACATATTTGGCATATAGAAGGCCTTGGGCCTAATTCATACTACCAAGAAAAAGAAAAATAGGTAGATGGATGGATAGATTGAATCTTTTCTGAAATAATTACTAAAAAATAAAAACAACTCTTCTATGACTAAGTGGTAGAATGCTTGTGTAGCATACTCAAGACTCTCAGATCCCTTCCAAACACTGCAAAAAGTAATAATAAATAAATATACAATAAAAGCAAAAGCTACAAGGAAGACATAGAGAACTTATTAGGATTCTCCAGGTGTGGTGTTTTCAGAGGTGGCCATTTTCCTCTTGAGCCTTCTAATGGTGACACCTTTCACAACCATACCTACTTTCTCCTGGTCACCTCCCCATCATGTCCTAGTGCCTACTGTCCTTGGATGTGTCTTTCTCACCACAGCCTAAGGACAATGCTTAAGTACCATAGTTATCCTGACCTTCTGAAAGAGAAAACTGTATTCGCCAGACTTCACAAAGGTATCTAGCCCTTACAAGCCACCATAAATAGCCACAGGTCCGTCTGTCTTATATAGTAACCCGTCCTATCCCCTACCACACTACCACTTGTATTACTGCTTGTTTTTTTTTTTTTAATTTCAGCTTCATCTTCCATCTCCCATGTACTCTGCCTGCATTCCGTAGGCCTTCTTGCTCATCAGGCTCAGCTAGAGACCATGATTGCTCTCCCCAGCATCCATAGCTCTCACTCTGTCATGTCTGCTGACCTGGTCAGGCATCTTCTGTGTCAACCCCAAGTTACATCTTTTTCCTGTTTGGATCTTTTGTTCCATGTTGAAGACACCTAAAACTAATAAGGCAGAGCTAATTAACCCCTTTACAATTGGATCTTTTCTATTTTGAGTTCAAGTCATGCTTAGCAGCTTCCTGGTACTACTACTCTATCTCTAGTAATTTCATCTCTTCAATGGGGGCTGAGGGGACTAAGGGTATTAGATTTGAAAACCTTTATTTCAGGGTTTCTCCTGTAAATTTCTATCCATTCTTGGACCTCTGTCAGAACCTTTGGTGATAGAATCCAGGAGTCTGCTTCCACACAAACTCTGAGGTTCTTCCTGCATCAGAGTTTGAAAACCCCAAGTCACACTGCCGTAGTAACCAACTATTTCCACTCTGAGTCTGGATCGATCCATTTCTGTCATCCTGTATGCTGCTGCTGCTGTTCTGTTCTAACCTTTTCAGCAGTTCTCGTTACTTAGAATGCCTTTCCATTTTATCCAGGCTGTTTGTTCACGAATTATCCCTTCCTATCCAGGTTCTCTTGCTCTGCTTCTCTTATACCTACTCTTTCTATTTTTAGTAGCATTTCTTAATTGCACAGAATAGCGGGCTTCACTCTAACGTTCTCATCCCTGCACATACTGAACTTTGATCATCCTCACCGCCTCGTCTCTGTTCCCACAGGTACCTTTTCTGTTCCAGAATATGACCCCTTACATTCGTGTCGCTTTTTGTCTAGATACACATACAAGAAAGCATGTGTTGTGCCTACATTTTGGCAGTCACAGACTTCCGTTTGCAGAAGTGAATGATTTACTGATTCATTGTTTCAACATTTCTTTGTTTAGTGTCTGATGTGATTCTGACTGTGTGCTCAACTGTCTTCTGTGTCCCTGGGCATGTCTCTGTGATTCCTAGACATGCTGTACTTTCTGGGGTCACTGGAAATACTTTGTAATTTGACAGGAGCTGGCTTGTGAGTGTGTCTGTTCTGAAAACCATGGAGATGAACACTCATGCTCTGTGCTCTTCTCTATATATAGACTTACATCCTCCTTAGAAAAGCAAAAGATTGCAAAATGGAACTCTAAAAGGAATCATAGCTATAGAAATAGTGGTAGTGCAAGACTTTAATCCCAGCACTCATGAGGCAGAGGCAGGTGGACCACTGTAAGCTTAATGCCAACCTGATCTAATAGTGAACTCCCAGCCTGCCAGAACTCTTAGTGAGACCCTGTCTTAAGAACAAATAAATAAATACATACATACAACAGAAAAGACAAAAATAAATAGTCTATATGTTAGAATCAGGGAAATTAATATAAATCTGTGGATTGGCTGGTTGGTATATTTGGTTTTGTGTGTGTGTTGCTGGTGACTGAACCTAAGGTTTGTACATGCTTGTCATATGCTCTACCACTAAGGTGTATCCCCAATACCTATTTTCCTTTGTTTTTGTTTCAATTAAGTTTATTTTATTTTATGTGTATGGGGGTGTGCCTGCATATGTGTATATGCACCATGTTCATACATTTACCTCGGAGGTATCAGATGCCCTGAAACTGGAGTACAGTTTCTGCCATGTGTGTGCTGAGATCCTTGCAAGGACTGATATCAGGTGCTCTTATCCACTGAGCCATCTCTCTAGTGCCCTCCCTCGTACCTTGGCAGGCCTTGAAAATATATTTGTTTAAACCTAGAGTGTTTGTCTGTTAGTTCATAGACCTGCCATAGTTGTGCCCCCCCCTTTTTTTAGCATCTAGAACAGTAGCAGTGAGCAACCCTGATAACCTTGGTTTCTAAATACTGTTTTCCATTAAGAGAAGTGTCCCTTACTGAAAAGACTAAAGGGAGAGGAGGAAAAACAGAAGGTGATAATCCTGTGACATTTTTTGTTTCTCCTTTCACAATAATGTCTAAAATTTAATGACTTTTCTCTTAAACTATTCCCCAATATTGCTGGGGAGTAAGAGCATACTCTTCCCAATAAGCATGGACTTCAAAAGTAGGGCTGGCAAACATAAAGTATTAGTTTGGATCCAAAAAATAACTTGCTTTTCATTGACCGTACATGGTGTTTCCTGAAATTCCATATCCATTCCATTCCATCTGAGTAAGAATGATTGGTAGTTGTGTCTTGTGGAACCTTGCCCAGTGCTTCCTCAACACCTGTTGGGTCTTAGTGTCCCACGAGTTCTCCATCAGGTCTTGTTCCCTCACATACCCATGGCATATCTGGAACGACACTCCAGGGAGGGACTCTGAGCTGTGTTGAGGCTGTTTTCAACCAAACTGTCTTCATGGCCCCAACTTGTGTTTCCCTCTTTGTGCAAAGTGCTGTAAAAAAGATTTGGTGGGTGTTGGGGAAGCAGCAGTAAGGATGACAGCGGGGTGTAAGCTCTGGAGCAGACCATCTGCACTCAAGTCCCAAGCCACTACTGTAGTCTGAGTTTTCTCACCTGGAAAAGCAGAAAAATAGTAATTCCTCCTAGTCAGAGAAGGTTGTTAAGAGGATTAAGGGGCTTAAATATAATACAAAGCCTTAGCACAGTGCCAACATATAAAAAGTGTTATGTAAATCTCAAATATCATAGCTGTAAATGTCTGTGCTAGTATAGCAAATAAATACCCGGCACATACTTAAATGGGTATGCTAGAGGTTGACACATAAACTCTCCTACAGTCCAATAACAAGCCCCACTATATAAATTTAAAGGTAGCAATCAATGAATGGAAATAGTGTTTTGCCAGCTTTTTTCACGATAATGATTTTCCCCACCATCTTGTCTTTGTATGCCTCGTCTCTGGGGTTAGTAGAAGAACCTAATTCTTTTTCACCAACTAATATTTTTCTTTTGTCCATTAAGTTACTGTACACTAAGTATGGAATTTTGCAGCTGCCTGTGTGTGACTGACATATTCTTCCCTGTTTAATCACTGATGGTTTCTGATTATGTTTTAAATATATAAGGTACTGCCAAGACGGCACTGTCACTCATTGGCTGATGATGCAAGACACACGCCTGCGAGTCTCCTGCAGCACAGCATTGCTTTTTAGAAACAGGTTCTCATGATTGAGATCAAGCACAAGTCCTAGTCTTTGTTGTTCCACTTTTTCTGCTGAGAGTTTTATCTACTTTTTTTTTCTAGAACCTAGGGCCTATTGCAAGACAGTGCGACAAGATGATTGATTCTCTAGGTGACATTACCTCTTATTTTTCTTTTAAGAAAGTAAGGCTCTGGGTATTTACTCAACATCCAGAAAGGTAATCACACAGAAAAAGAATACACCTTCTCTAATGGCTGTACCTTCATACAGCCCAGATACTCGCAAGGGATGCAGACTGGTCCACCAAGTGGCCTTGCAGTCATCTAAGCCGAGATTCTCTGTGAAGTCCATCTAACAGCTGCTCCTGCATATATCATAGCAGTGATTAAGACTTTGCCTCTGAACTCAGTTTGGGAACAGGTCCAGAATTTGGTGTTGCCATCAATATGTGAATTATTATTGTGCTTCTAGACACTGCCATTCTTTTTCCTTTTTTCCTTTTTTTTGACTCTTAAAATAATTTTATTTGATTCAAATAAACAGGATCTTAAGATTTTCTGCACGAACTGAAATGAAATCAATATGACTTTTTTCTTTTCTTCTTCATTTTTTATTTAATTTTTTTTCATTTTAAATACCATCCCCAATCCCCTCTCTCCCCTTCTTCTTCCATACCACCCTGAATGCACCCAATCTCTCCTGATCTTGGAAACTAAGCAGGGCCGGGCCTGGTTAGAACTTGGATGGGAGACCACCATTCTTAGTAGGAAGATGGTCAGGGAGCCCAGACTTGACCTTCCCATTCTTGGTAGCTGTCATACTTACAGTGCAATCCTGGCTTTTAGCTCTCTTACCAGCTGCAGATATAAATCTGTCAATATGTGTGATTAGTGAAAAGCTTGGGTTGCCAAAAAATATTTTTTAAGTATGAAAGATAAACAGTACTCTGGAGAGAACTGTCTATTCTGGAACATCCCAAGTCTGTAGAATTAAGAATTTGGCATTCACAGTAGCACGACAGTGTTTACAGGAAGCTGAAAAAGACTGTGTGGGAAGTTTGTAGCCTTGAAGGTTTGCAAGGTGACTAGGGCACCCACAAGTGGATTGCAGCATTTGCTCCTCACCACCTGGTTCCCTAGAGCCCGCATGCACCCTGCATTCAGGATGGCTCAACCTTAGAGAGTCCTCCCTGCAGCTGGAGGAGAAGTCAGCACACTGGAAACACTTTCAGAGGCTCTATCTCATGCACCTTTGACCAGGAATTCAGGAGACTGCATTTTCATTTTACCAAATGAGAACTAGGGACTGGAGAGGTGTATGAGAGCTCCTGCATAAGACCAGAGATCAGTTCCTGGCTCCCAAGTTGGGTAGGTCACAACTTCCTATAAACTCTACTTCAGGGAATTTGGCCTCCATGTATAATACACACACACACACACACACACACACACACACACACACACACAAATCTTTAAGATGAAAAGTAGAATACACATGAAGAAAGGAAAGGAACTAGCGCAGGAAAAGTTGATTCAGAAAGTCTTTATCTGGGTTCCCTCTTACTTTGTATTAAAAAACCCAGTCAGCCATCTGTGTAGCCTGCAAGTGGTGCCTCTGGAAAAGCTACTGGTGTGTTGCTGAACATGGTCCCTCGGGGCACTGTCACTCTGGGCATCGCACACAAGGAGTTTTGCAGCCAGGTGTGTGTAAGGTGTGTGCTGTGCTTATTCTTTGCTTTGAGCTCTGGGTTCCTCCACAGCTGGCAGCTGGTTTGCTGAAACTGCTGCTCTCAGTGCCAAAGAGAAGAAGAAAGAAGGGCCAAGCACCTTCTGCCTGTGCACAGCAGGCTCTGTGCAGGAGGCTGTTTCTCCCGTGTTTTAGAAACTGATCCCAAATGAGACACTCTCTGTTCAGGCATCCAACTCAACCTCAGAGCCAGATGCCAGTCCTCTTACTGTGAATAACCACTAACCTTCATTAAGTACTCAGGTACCAACAGTGACTGCCAAGGGCTTGCCAGGTGCTTTCTGCGATTTTTTTAGTTTTACCGTAGAGTAATTACTAAGAGTGTCCTTATTTTGTATACGGCAAAATCAAATTTTGGAGAAATTAAAATCTGACCAGAGTTACACAACTACCAGGTAGAATAATAAAGCATAGCTTTGGAGGCATCCAGAAACAGTCGCTAACTAGCAGTTCTTCACAATTCAGTCTGACTGTCTGTGACAGAGCCTTTGCCATTAGACAACTAAGGTTCTGTGTGTGCCCCTCAACAACTGGGTAACATTTAATCTGATTTCATCAGATGAACAAAATGACCTTTTCAAAATTAAAAAAAAAATGCACTGTCTTTCAGAAAAGTATGACAGTTCTTTTTTGCATGAGTTGAAAGTTGGAGACAAAGACTAATGAAGTTTCTGGAATCATTGCAGACATAAGTAAGCTCAGCCTTGTGATAGGCCGTGCTGATATATCTTTGACAATTGAGTATATTCAAGGCAGTACTCACCTTTTGAGGCATAGTCTGTGAGTGTTTAGGAGAGGCTTTTGTTTTGCTTTGCTTTGTTTCATTTTTTCCGAGACAGGGTTTCTCTGTAGCTTTGGAGCTTGGCCTTGGAACTAGCTCTTGTAGACCCGGCTGGCTTTGAACTCACAGAGGTCCCCCTGCTTCTTCCTTCCAAGTGCTGGGATTAAAGGTCTGCACCACTACCACCCGGCAAGAGAAGCTTTAAGAATAACTGCTGCAGAGTCTTATGCTCTCAACTCTCATTCCATTATTATGAATGTTCCCGTGCTTAAAAAGTACTGTGAGCACAGAATGGTTCTCACTTAGCCTCTGGAATATAAGTGAAATTAGACAAGAAAATGCACAGATAGGTCTTGGACCACAATTGTTTATTGAATGTCTGCTCTGGTCACAGCTAGTTGAGCTGTGTTTTCAAGACTTGGAGAAGAATCATGCATGCTTAAATCTGCCTTAGTTTCCCTAGTTCTCCAATGAATAAAGATGACTCCACTTCTAGGTAATTTCATTTACACGGCATCCTGAAACCTTTCAGAGAAATGTTGATTGTTTAAATTATTAATAAAACCATTGGTTAGTAAGAAATGCAATCCCATCCTGTCTATATTTACAAATAGAATTTTGTTGTTGTTGTTTGGTTGTTGTTGTTTTTGAGACAGTCTCACTATGTATGCCTGGCTGTCCTAGAATTTGTTAAATAAACCAAGCTGGCCTAGAACTTAAGAGATCATTTTCCTCTGCTTTTCCAGTGCTGGGATTAAAAACAGGCACCACCTGTCCTGCTAGAGTTATTGTTTAGCAGAACTTTCTTCATGTCCTGCTTCCAGACTCTGTTGTAAACATGTTACATAAAGTCCTTGCCTAGATGTTGAAGTTCTAATGGTCCCATTTTACAAAAGAGGAAACTGAGCTGAGAAGGGAACATAGCAGCTCCAGTGCTAATCTGGTCTGTACTCCTAAGAGCTGTCAACCTGGACTCAGGCAAGTGACTCTTCCTTTATGTGGTCTATGTTATAGTTTTTATTTATTGTGTGTGTGTGTGTGTGTGTGTGTGCGCGCACACACGCGTGCATGTTTATAAAATTACAAAATTTCAGGTGCTTGTTTGTTCTGACTTTCGCTAGCAGGTCAGGCCAAATTCCTCCTCACCAGGTGTCACTGCAGCTTGGAGGCAGCCCTGCCCCTTGGCTTTGGATGCCATTATTTGATCAGAATGTCACTCTCCAGCTTCCCTACTCTCCTTGTCAAGGGCTCATCTAAGCTGCAGGACCAATGCTAGAGAAGTCAGCAAGCTCTTAAAGACTTCTGGTCACTTCATAGCAGCGGTGTCTCTCTACTCCTTGCCTTCAGAACAAAGGAGTAAGCAAGCAAAGCTTGTGCTTGGGCTTCTGTGTAAACTCAGCCATCCAGTGTCTGGATCATCCCTCTGCATAGGAGTCTCATGTGTTTAAAGTGGTTTTAAAAGCCTTTTAAAATTACACCCATCCTTGCTTTCCTTTCTGCCCTTCTACTCCTCCTTTTCCCTCTTCCCCTCATTTTCTTCTTTCTCTTTCTAAGGAGAGGTGTGTGTGTGTGTCTGTGTGTGTGTTTCTGTGTGCCTGTGTGTGTCTCTGTGTGTGTGTGTCTATGTGGATATGCATGCTTGAGTGTGTGCAAAGATATGGTTTGTGTGTACATGCATGTGTGGTGTGTGTGTGTGTCTGTGCACACGCACGCTTTCTTGTACACAAATGTGTGCTCTGTGTGTGTGTGTGTGTGTGTGTGTGTGTGTGTGTGTGTGTGATATACCCTTTGCAGAAAGACCTTTGGGACCTCTCACAGCCATAGTTACTGGATGACTATTTTATTAGCGTGTTGGGCTTTGTTTTAACCTACCCTAGACATGCATCTGCCCTCCCTCAGCATTTAATGAAGAGGTCTTTGACATAAATCTCTGAAAACAAATGCTACATTATGCATCCTGTGCATGGAGAGCAGCCAGGGATGCTCCTGTGTGAGACACAGAATTAGAAGCAGCAGTGCTGTGCTGAGAGCAGGGGGCTGCGATGGGTTAATAAAGCCCCAGTTCTCACTTCCTTTTCTGCTCAGAATATGAATTAGGATATGCAGAAACTAAATGACAGGAGCAACCCAGGGAAGAAAAATGCTTCATTTTTATTGCTGTAATATTCTTTGTCCTATATTCTGTGTCATACCAAAACATTTAGGAATGACTCTGTATAAAAAGAAAGAATTGTCTCAAGTAAATGTTTACTCTTCTATAGATTTAAAACCTTCTATACTTCTTCTTTGATTATTATTTTTATTTAGAAATATTTAGTTGAAATACAAGCATATGAATTCAAGGCATAGACTGTGCTGATTTCACTGTAATAATTATACAAACTATCACACCCAACACTATTCAGAGGTTGTGTGTGTGTGTGTGTGTGTGTGTGTGTGTACGCACACCCTCTGCATTCTCCTTATCCATTCCTTCCTTGACAACACTAAGACTTGGTATTATGACTTAGCTGCTGTGGTCATGCTCTAAGAATGGATACGGGGTTCCAGATCTTATCTCTTCTGATCCTGATTTGGATGTTCACAGACACGACATAGCTGGGATATAAGGTCTTTCAGTTTTGAGGTCCTCTATACTCTTTCTCATAATGACCGTACAGTTTCAGTCCCACCCACAGTCAGTAAGTTTCCCTTTTTCCACATCTTCTTAGCCATCGGAGCAGACAAGGTGATGTCTCATTGCCTGCATGGTTAGCATTGAGCATCCTTTTAAATAATGTTGAAAATTGCTTCCTATGGAGAAATGTTTATTTGGGTCCTTTGTCTAATTTTTAAATTGAGTCATGTAGCTTTGTTACTTTTGCATAGTTCCTAATATATTATTAGTTACTTATTGGATATGTAATGATAGAAGATTGAGATTTCCTAAATTACAAAGGTCAGAGGATAAAGGATTAGGGAAGTTTATAGCAGCTCCCAAAGGCTGGTTATAAGAAATCTCGGCTTTATGTTTCTGGCAGCCTATAAGAGCTTGTCCCAGGACCGAGTCATTCATTCATTCATTGACTCATTCATTTTCTGGCCTGCATCTGTAATGCCTCAATAAGTCTATTTGTCAGAGATCCCTTAGTCTGTAGAGTTTTGCTTTGATAAAAGTTTGCATATATTTTCTCCCATTCATATGTTGTCCTTTTGGTTTTTTTGTTTTGTTTTTTTTTTTTTACTGTGAAATGCTTTTTTATGTAGTCAAATATTTTTATTTTTGTTTTGAGCTTTTGGTGTGAATGTTTTGTAATATTTTTTAATCCTCGAATATGGATGGATAGCTTTTCATTTTTTTGTGTCTTCTTTAATTTATTTCAGTTTATAAATCTTTCATCTCCTTGGTTTATTTAATTCCAAAATATTTTTCTTTGATGTTTTATATAGAAGACTAGCTTTCTCTTTCTTTTTTTTTTTTGACATTTCATTGTTACTATATAGAACTATAACTGATTTTTGTATGTTGATTTGGTAATTGTGGTGATTTGAATGAGAAATGTCTCCTGTAGTCTCAGGCGTTTGAATACTAGATCCCCAGTCCTATGGCACTGTTTGGAGAGTTAAAGTGGTACAACCTTGCTGGAGTACAAAATGGGGACCAGAGTGGGTTTCGAGTGAAAAGCAACTTCCAGGTTGCTCTTCCTGCTTCTGCTGCCATGTGGGCCACTTGAAGCTCTGCTTCCCTGTCGTGGTTGACTCTTACAGTCTAGAACTATAAACCCAAATAAAATCTGTCTTCCATAGGTTGCTGTGAAAAGATTTTATCTCAGGAACAGAAATGTCAACTAATTTAATATCCTTCAACTTCAGTGAAGTAATTCATTTATTGGTGCTAACAGTTTTTAATGAAATTTTTAGATTTTTTTTTTAGTATGTAAGATATTGTCATCTTCAAATAAAAACAATGTTTTTCCTAGTGTGGGTATGTTTTTTTTTCTTAATTGCTTTAGTTTGAGCTCTAGTAATTTGTTGAAGGAGAGTGATGAGAGAGGGTGTCCTTGTCTTGTTGCAGATTATCTTAGAGGAATACTTTTCGTGTTTTTACTGTTGAGTATAACATTAGCTGTGGACTTTTTGTATATGGTAAGAGTACATATGTTGATGAAATATATTCCTTTTGTTACCAGACCTTAGATTATCTACTGTTCAGCATTATATTGGAAAACAAATCAATAAGTGAACGAAAACAAGAAACTTGAGGCATAGATTAGCAGAAGATAATAGATTTCTTTGAAACTATCAACATGCAGCCTCTTAACTTTTTCTTTAAAAGTCATGTTGACTCAGACCTTTTGGAGGTTGGTTGAGTTTTCTTAACACTCTACTTTTACAAGTCAGTTTATTCAATCTGAGTGTGTGTGTGTGTGTGTGTGTGTGTGTGTGTGTGTGTGCTTCTCTTTAGAAGTTAAAATACCAAGTCCAAAGAGATGGTTCCTGGAAGGATTATGCAAAAAAGAGGATAAGTTTACCCAGTCCGTTTACACTGAGTTACACTGCATCAGAGCAGGTCAAAGGGGAAAATCTGCCAGTACCTCAGAGCACTGTTTGGATGACTTTTCCCCAGATAGCCTCTAAACACTAGATAAACTTACAGTCCATGTTTTCATCTCCTTTGTTAGCCTTCTACACCTAAATTGTAGTGTTTTTATTCTGAAGGGATGATTTTGTCAACTGTATTTTCAATGTCTTTGGAATTGTAATGTAATATTTATCCTTCGTTTTCTGTTAATGCAATCTCCCCAGCCTCTCTGCTTCATGTCAGCATCCATGGCGGGGGTCTGGTGAGGGCTTCTGGACAGCATGCGACACAAAGACAGCACACAGTAAATACTCTCATTAGTTGGGGAATCAATCATTGCGATGTAACGTAGAATGGCTTCGCAGCACTAGCTTGTCCTTGCCAGTAACCACAACAATAGAAGAATCATTTTTAATTTTGAAAACAGCAAAGCTCCTATAGCTTCACTCAGCAGTGTCCTGTTTTTCAACGCCTTCTCAATCTGTAGGCTGGCCTTGGTCACTTCTGCAGATGTGCCAGGCTGCAGCAATCCTGCAGTGACTTGTAAGCTTAAATGAAACACCATGGGACACACCGTGTCTGAGAGTGCCAGTGGGCTTCTGCTCAGTCTGGATGCTGCACTGAAAACACACAGGCAGGAGAGTGTTTTGTGAAAATAGACGCTGCATATATATCCTTTTGACAAGTCATTTTCAAGTGAAATTTTATTTTCTGCATTTTGTGGATGAATGTGATTTAAAAAGCTGGATGTGTGGGATAAACGACATATTTGAAAAATGAGTATTCTGTAGCTATAAATGAGCTGGTGAATCTTAATGATCAGAAGCACAAGCTCTGATGTCAGACAGGCTGGGGTCATGGCCCAGCCCCACCTAGAAGCTGTGTGACTTTGTGAAAACAGTCCACACTCCTCTAAACTCAGACCATAGTCCATGTCTCTTAAGATGGGTTTTGATTGCTATGTTTTAAAGTATGTGTGGAGTCCTTAGCTGAGTACCTAGCACACTGAAAGGGCACAGAAAATCTTCGAGTATAAGTGACAGCGCTGCACACTTGGGCCTTGTGGGTGGCTGTAAGGGTGGAGAGGATGCGTGTAAAGCCAGCGAGCAGTGCGATTCCGTGCACCTTCAGCCTTGTACACTGGCTCCCAATGCCAGTTTTCTTGAGCATCTGTCAGAAAAGACAAATACCCAATGTTTCCTTCTCAAAGATGGATCAAGTTGATTGGGGTCTCAAGTACACAGTCCAGTTGAGAACTCAGCACTAGTCTATATTATAGATTCATTAAGTCATGGCCATCATCCCCAGCACAGAGGTCTCTCTTTGGTTAGGAAGGGGCAGGCCAGATGCATCTGTGTTCATCCAAATCCACCTCCACCTCCTACTTTCTAGAGTCGTATTCCCAACTTAGTTTGCTCACAGGAGATGGGAGTAACGCACTCTCCAGGCACATCTGTAGTCCTGAACTCCCTGCATGGACTTCTTGCCCTGCTCAGTGTTTTATCAGACAACAGCTGTGTGAGTTAATTCTGTAAGTTGTGCGGCCTGGTCAGTGACTTCTGTTTCTTTGGTTTTGATGGGTTTTGTTTAGTTTTATTTTGTAAGAAAGAAGACTTTGCTTCACTTTTGTATAGGGGTTTTTTTTTTTTTCCAATCACTAAATTTTTAGCTCTTATTTTTTTTTAATTTCTTTTTTTTTCTTTTCCTGTGAAAGGACTAAGTAGCCACCAGTATCAGCCATGCAAATTTACTCTGATATCATTAAATTATCTAGGTTGGACAAAGCTGAGACAACACAGATAGGGAGGCAAGCACAGAAGCAGCCAGACACTGACAGTCACCCAGACAGCTGCACTCTGAAACATTCCAA
The DNA here is from genome assembly GCF_000317375.1 of Microtus ochrogaster. Classification (NCBI taxonomy): domain Eukaryota; kingdom Metazoa; phylum Chordata; class Mammalia; order Rodentia; family Cricetidae; genus Microtus; species Microtus ochrogaster. The sequence goes on from NC_022018.1 coordinate 40,821,734, forward strand.
AGAGCTGAAGGAGCTCTTTGGGGCTGATGCTACTGAACTTTGAGTAAGAAAACCTCCACCGTGTGTGATAAAGTTAATTTTCTGAAACTCAGGAAAGAGAATACTGTACGTAAGTGAAATTCAGCTGTTCACAAGCCCCAGGAGGAGGGAACCAGAGAGACTGACTGGTCCTGGGCTACATGACCACTGTGTCATATTTGACAGTTCATTGACTATGACCGGGACTCTTATATCTCCAAGTTACATTGACCAATCTGAAGAGACTTGAGACAGGACTTAAGCTCTCCTCAACTCTTCTTCGGGATACGCAATGTGTGTGTTTCCTAGCCATGTCTACTTGACTGCCCTGTTTGTATTTTATACTCACCATGCTGAACATGCTTCAGCTATGCAGCTGCCTGTGTGCTTGAAGGAGTCTCTGTATTTTCTCTGGGCTCTGATGATGGGCTGTCTTTACTGGGTCCATTCTTTTCTGAGGACCCTCTCCTACTCCTCTCCAGATTCCATGGCCTTTCCTCATCAGCATCCCGACTACTCATGATCCTCTCCAATTCCCCTAATTCTGTTTTTTCTCTTCATTCCAATTCAACTGACATCCACATTAATTTAGCCTGTACTTGCCTCCTTGTCAGTTTGTAATTCTTGTGAACAAGTATATTTTACTAAATTTTGTATCTCTTATGTGCCTTTTACATTTTTTGCATAAAGATTAAAAAGTATATTTTTGTATGAATGAAGATAAGAAAGAATAAGTTGGGTTAAATTACATCAAAGTGTTTAGAAAAGGTATATTGTATCGATATTTATATTTTTATATCCTTGGTCAAGCCTTTTAGAACATGGCACTTTGTTTTTATTGATTTAAATCTTAAAGTTATCTAAAATCCACTGGGAGTGCTATGATGTATGCCTGTTACCCTGCATTTGGGATGCAAAGACATGTCATGAGTTTGAGGCTAGCCTGAGCTACATAATAAGATTTTTATCTCAAAATTAAATAAATTAGAAAATGTAATGAGCCCTCATCTTGGAAGATTGACTGAGCCCCTCGATGTGTCTTAGGCTCATTAGATTTTTCTAGTGCCTTTACTACAAGCTGAGAGTGCATTTCCAATCTACCATATCATACACTTGGGGTTTTTGTTCTTGTTTGTGTTTTAGTCACTTTTCCCAGGCTGGCTTCAAACATGAGGCCTTTCTGTTGTGACTCCTGGGTGCTGGGATTGCAGCAATAGGTTAGCATATGTGGCTTCTCCACGCACTTTGAAGAGCCAGTGAGAGGCAGAGCAGACAATTTCTGATGTTGACATGTTCTGCGTGTGTCTTCCCTACCCTACCTTCCATAGCCAGGAAATGCTTCCTGTTTCCAATAATCAGCATCCTGGCAGGCCACTGCAGGCCCCCAAGGAGCCCAGAAAGGACAGTGGAGTGGTACTAAAGGTAGTGACTGACATTCTGAGGACTGTCCACCACACTTCTTTCTTCAGACTTGTCATGGCCCCTTTTACTCCTTACCCTGCCTCTTGCCCAGCTCTCAAGCCTCCCTTATGAAGCTCTTTTTATCCTCCCAACTCAGCTTTCCACCTCATCTCTTTGTTCCAGGCCAGAGAGTGAGCCAACCAGTGTGTTCCTGAGCGCTGGTGTGGTTTTGCTTCGTTTAACACACACGAACTAAGTGAGGCCGGTGGATAGCTAAGCAGGTGATGGGTTATTAACTTAGGTAGTCCAAGGCTCTCTAGCTCAGTGCCATCTGGTTTTTTTGGGAACACTTTCCACTGGGGTACCTCCATGCAGGACCCGGCTTTCTGCCCTCCCTGGTCTCTGCCCAGCAACACAGTAGTTCTCCTAACTCTGGGACTGAGACAGCAGGTGAAGCAAGGAAAGCCAGACTGGACTGACTCTACAACTCAGTGAGGAGGCAGTTCCTCCCTTTCTCCCCACCCTCCACAGCCTCCATTTCCAAAATAAGAAGAGGAGGAAGAGGAGAAGGGGGAGGAGGAGAAAAGGAAGGAAGGAAGGAAGGAAGGAAGGAAGGAAGGAAGGAAGGAAGGAAGGAAAAAGAAAAGAAACCAAGAGAAAAATAAAAGAGCCAAGAAGAAATTTCGCCCTATCAGGCTCATTAGAATCAGGCTTAGGAACAGAGATGCCCGTCAAGTGGGGACAGCAGTGAAGTGCTGCAGAACATGTTGGGTCCTCGGGTTATCTGGGGAAGAAGTCCTGAGAAATGAACTATACGAAGATATTTGATTCCATTCTACTCAGTCTTAGGCTAAATTTCTCATGGCTTTGCCAGGCAGCAAAGAGGCTGTAGTTGGGTAAAGGGGAAAATCCTGGGCTAAGAGTGTGGGGCTGCATGTTGTCACTGACAGAGGCTCCTGGGCAGCAGACGGATGGATTTACAACAGATACATGCCTGGCAAAGGACCCATGGGCAGGAGCTGTTTCTACCCGCCAGGCATAAGTCTCCAGCCCTCCCCCATCAGCCTCCATCTGCAGGCTGCCCTGCTATTCACCATTGCATCCCTTTTCCAGCTGAAGCTTCTTCTGATATCACTGAGTTCTTTCTAGGAGGAAACTTGGGCATGGTCTTTTCCTTTGCAGGGGTGGGACACCTTAAAATGAATTAGGACTTACACAGTGTTGCGTGTTATAAGAGGGCTCAGAGTTAGTAATTATAAGTTTCCTCAAATGGCCAGAAGATTCGCATTGGATGGAGCTTGGCTGTTCCCTGGACAACTTACCAGTACTGCCTTTCTCATTTTATTCTTTAGATCTCTGCTGTGAATTGGGTTTTCTGAGTCTCCTGTTGTTGATTTGAATCAGCTATGCTAACAAGGCTAGCAACTACAGATACTCCTTAGTCTCTTTGTCCCTTCCTTCCTGGGGATGTTGGATTCTAGGCAAATGGCAGAGACCATATCAGTGATTGAGTTTTGGTATAAAGAAAGAACCTATTCTAATGAAGTAGCAACCTCGAGAGAGGAAATAGGAACGAAGGAATCATGCGACTGCAAGAGCAAAAAGATACTCTTCTAAAGAGATGAGGTAACCAAGGAAGAGGCTGACATTAATGCATATCATTAGCATGTGGAGGAGGCTTCCTAGGAGTTAACTTTCCAACCTGGGGCCTAGCTCAGATGAGGCCAGTTCTGCAGGAGTTAGGAAACTACAGCGTGAGTTCAGCTGCTGCTGTTGGCCCCAGTGATTTTGGTGCTATACAGACATGGTAATTTGAGGACTCTTAATAGGAAGCCAATAGAGAGGAATGGGCTCCTCTGTCCAAGTCCTCCTGCAGTCCCATTAGCAGAGCCCCACAGCAACCCTGGCAAAATTGAAGCATGGTTTGCAGAGCCCATCACTGCTTCTAATGTAGGTGGGCTTGGATCTGTGGTAGGAGGTTACCCCCTGGACTACAGATGATTGGCTTCATCATTCTCAAAGCAAACCCTGACACCTTTCAAAGCTGTGCTGAGCGTAAAGCTTTCTGTCTGCTTATTGCTCTCCACTTCAGTATTTCATTGCTGGGCATTCCAGAACAAGTACAAAGATCCTTCAGTTGTCCATTTCTTAATCCCTCATTTCTCCACTAGGGGAAAGCTATCCCCTAATCCTCTAATGGTATACAGGTGGCTGATTACGTGTCCTGCCTGCCTATTCCTCCAATATTTGCTCTTTCCAGTACTTTCTCTGCTGCCATCATTTCTCTGATTGTCTGTCTCCTTCTTGCCCACCGCAGAGCTAGCATCTCTGATTCCACCACTGCATCAAGGTTAGTGAAGCTGAGAGAGCTGCACATGCTCTAAGTCTGTTCCATACACATGGCCATTTGTATTTTGTGACCATCACTCTGCATAATAGAAACAGGGATGAAATGTGGTTCCTGTCCAGAGAACACACGTGCACTCATGCATGCATGCACACACACACACAAAGTCTCTGTAGGTTATAGACTATGATGAAAATGGAAGAGCATGAAGAGGTAGGAGAGACACCTAGATCTGAGTCCCTCATAGCTGCTCTACAGGTGAATGTGAGCATGTATCAGTCTACATGTATCAGTCATGTGGTCTCTGCATGCCCATATGTCTGCCCCTGTGGCAGTGAAGGCATACTAGAATGATTACCCCCATTGCCGATGGAGAACTGAAGAACTGCCCAAAGTCATAAAAGCTAGCAGTGCATGAAAACCTGGTGACTTCCTGCATGTGTTCCATCTGAAGGTTAAATGAGGAAGCGGGCATAGAGTGAAGAGTGAGCAGCACGGCAGTGCCCTGTTTATCAGATTAGATGGACAATTTTCAAAGCTTACAATCATGCCAGGTGGTGGTGGCTCCCAGCACTTGGAAGGCAGAGACAAGTGGATCTCTGTGAGTTTCAGGCCAGCCTGGTCTACAGAGAAACCCTGTTTCAAAAAACAAAAATAAAAAAGGTTACAATTACCACGTCTCACCTTCATATGGTGTTTTCTAATATGTTAGGGGTTTTAGTATGGACTGTTGATTGATAGCTGTCACAGTGATGGCATTGAATGGAAACTCTGCTTTGAGTTGGGAATTTGTGTCTTTTCCCTGGGTACCACTCTCTGGTCCAATCCTCTGGATCTTCTGAGCAGAGACTCACTGTCATAGCCAGTTTCTTAGTCACAAGGGGAAACAACTGGTGCCTTACACACACTGAGCTGCTAAGCTTGGATATTCAGTTGCTGCATCAATTAATTGCCTTTTCCACTTCTGATATGTTCCACTTATAATGGGTTTATCAGGATGTAACTCGTTAGAAGTAGAGGAACATCTGTCTGTATTTTATCTCATTTAATTTTTATAATAGTCTGATGCAGGGGTTTACTACATCTAGAGAAACAGAGGGAGCCTGAGAGACAGAAGAAACAGCACAACCGTGGTGGGATCAGCAGATGTGGGGAGGGCTTCAGGAAGAGGGGGCACATTGTGGGTGTGCTCTGATGTGTGGATATGGGGAGGATCCCCTTCTCTTCTCACTCTTACTGTGCATCCTTGAGCACAGTGGCTTCCGCACTTCCCTTTCCCATCCGCAGAATCTGGCTCGCACCATCTGCCATGCTGCACCGTGAGGATGGGAAGTGAGAGCTGAATCCTATGGAGCTAACCAGCATATAGGGCAATTCTGAGAGAAGAAATCTGAACATGTGGCTTCAGGGTCGATCCTCGGTACACGTTACTCATTTTGAACATTTTGAGGAGGAAAAATTCGTCATTAGTAGGCGGGGCATGGCACCTTTGAGTTAATGATCTGGCTCACTGGAAGCCTCTGAGGATTTGATAGAACTCGAAAAGACTGTTTTCTGACTCTAAATAGTTAAGGAAAAAAGTTAGAGAGAGACTGTTACTAAGCTCAGGGTCATTGGAGAGGCAAGTATAGGATTTAGTAGGAGCTTACTAAGCTCAGGGTCATTGGAGAGGCAGGGATAGGATTTAGTAGGAGCTTACTAAGCTCAGGGTCATTGGAGAGGCAGGTATAGGATTTAGAAGGAACTGTGAGTACCCTGGAAGTCAGGACTTAGCAAATGTCCTGTTGCATCTTCTCTGGCTTTGACGGTCATGATGGCAGGACTGAGGTAGCTAGAGGGATCTCAAATTTGGATTTTACTTGGCCCTTTTCAATTTAAGATTTAGGAAAGACAACCTCCTTGTAATACTCTTTATCGGGCTTTTCCTGCCTAACTTGTTTAACCCAGTGCTTCTCAGATACCAGATGAGGAAGAAAATGCACCAAGTGGCCTCAGTTTAGAAGTACGGACTCCCTTGGTAACTAATACAGTTGCATGTGACCTAACCCACCTCCTAGAGACAGTGATTAATCCCTTGTGATTGCACCTTTGGCTTAATTTCCTACTCCCAGACACCAGCTCTTCAGCATCTCATCTCCTCTGAATACCGTTAGCTGGGGAATAAGCTTCTGCATTGTGTTTTAGCCAGAACAAACCATATGCGATCTATAGCAGAGGATCACAGATGAGCTTCCCATTACTTTGGGTTTTTTTTTTTTTTTGAAAAGAAAAAAAATTTCCGCCTCCTTCCAGCCTCCCATTTCCCTCCCTCTCCTCCCACTCCTCTCTTCCTCCCCCCACCCCTCTCCCCCAAACCTAACTCCTCTACTCACTTTAAAAGGAGCAGATGGTAGGTTCATACCTGTCTCATGGTAAGCATGATTACTGAGACAAAATTGCCTAAAAGACAATGATGATATAGAACCAATAAGATGTGTATGGAAATTTGGTGATGGATTTAAACAATGGGGCAAAACTTCTGCAGATACTTCACCGTTATGAGAGTCAAAGTAGTCCAGTCTCTAGAAAAGCTGGATTACTAAGCCTAAAAATGATGAGGGGATAGATAACATCTGATAAGTTCCAAAAGTTGATCTAAAGAGACAGAAAAGAAAAAGGACACTCGCTACTGGGGAGGGGCATGATTATTCCTTCTGTTAATATGTCTGGTCATGTGCTACTTTCTTAACAGTTGTACTGAGGTGCAGCTCTCAATGCAGGGTTCACCCTTTGGAGCCTAAGATTCAGTGGGGTTCTTAGTGTGTTCATAGAGATCCATGAACATGTCTACTGTCATCTCTTCTACCAACTTTAGAATATTTTATCACTCCAAAGATATTAATTTAATTTGGCATTTTTACTTGTGTGATATTCCACTGGATGCTTTGAGAGCTCTCTGCTGTGCCCCTCTATTTTTCTACAGTTCCTTCTTCAGCCAAAATTTTATGTGATATTTCAACAGTGTTGTCTAAGCCTTCTTTTTCTCCTTTATTTTTTGTTTACCCTTAAGTTAAAGAGCATCACATTCAAGCAGGGGACTTGAAGTTTGTATTGGATCTCCAAGATCCAGAGACACACAGAGACCCACAATGTGCTGAGGTACCTTGGCTACCCATCTACACCATTTAACAAAGGGAGCACACCAGAGCTTCACTTTCCAATGATGCTGTTTTATGATTTGCTCTAAATAAAGCCTTCCAGGGTTTAAAGTAAATGTGAACGGGCTCAGACAGATTTGAAATTCTGTCTCTCCTTCGTACTCATTTGAGAATTGGAGACCATGTTATGTTCTGGCAGTTAATTAAATTCACAGTATTTGTTCCACATGACTTCATAATGGAAACACTTTATTTTCTGTCATCTTCAGAAAGGACTGAAATTATTTGACAAGGTAACAATAAATACAGAAGCTTCCTCCCCACATTGGAAAGAATGTTGAGAACTCAGTGAGCCTCATGCAGTTTCTTGGTGAAGAAACAGAAGCAAAGTTGCCTGAGTAGGAACTGTGCCTGCCTCTGACCACAGTGTGTGCTGGGAACTCAAGGAGATTAAGGAAAACTAAAAACAAAATATTGGAACAAAGCAAGAAAATGTGTAAAGATCAAGGCAACAGAGTCATGAGTTTAAAAAAAACTACATTAATAATATACCAAACATGTTAGCCAAATTTAATAAGCAGTTTTTGATGCCAAATGACTAGACGAAATTAAAATCAGGACTGTCAAGCATTTGAATGTAAAAGCAAATAATTGATAGCACATGCTATTTTTGTGACTAAAAGTGATTTTTAAGTAACTTTAGATAAGAGCACAATCTCATGGACAGTAAACAGACTGGAAGTAGTTGTGTACCAGGATAATTAGTCTAAGAGGTACATGAATCATTTGAAAAGGAAATGTCAGGGAAGGCACCACAGGGATAAATGTTAGATTTGGTCGTATTTACATAATTGTTAATTAGGCTGAACAGAGTTCTGGAAACAGTAGAGGGAACTGAGCCACTTCCTGTGAGCCTATAGTAGACTGGATGTCTGTGTCTTTTACCGAATCCATATGTTAAAATCCTAACTTCCTATGTGATTTCTGGAAATAGAGGTCCTAGGGAAGTGGTTAGGGCATGGTGGAAGCACCCTCAGAAATAGGAGTAGGAAGCTTTCAGACATGGTTCAGCGAGTAAGAGATCTCACCCACAAGCATGAAAACCTCATTTAGGATCCCATACCCATGTAAAATCCTGACTCTACCAAACACACTGGTAGGGTGGGGTGGGGGGTGGAAAGATGGGAGGATCACTTGGTTCTGATGGCCACCAGCATAGCTCTAGGTTCAGTAAAAGACCGTCTCAAAACAGTGGTGGAGCATGGTACTGTTGACTTCTCTGTCTCTGTCTCTGTCTCTGTCTCTCTCTCTCTCTCTCTCTCTCTCTGTCTCTCACACACACACACACACACACACACACACACACACACACACACACAGTGGGGGGGCACTGAGGGAGGAGGAAATGGCCTTCCAGCCTCTCACTGTGCTTCCAGAGCTCTGAAAGCTGTTTGTTGTTTAGGCCATCAGGCTGTGGTATTTTGGTTTTCAGCAGCCACAACTATGACAGGGCCCTCAGTTTTAAATGAGATGCCTTAAAACGTGGCACTAACAATACAGCCTAGCTCTGGTAGATGTGCATTTGATCTTGGATCTGCCACTTTCTGACTATTTGATTTTAGGCAAAGTAGTCAAGTCTGTGTTATTTGGGCCCCTCAGAAGCATGGTGGGAATAGCTGTATTGGCTGTCTTAGAGGGCTACACTGTGCGTTAATGAGACAGTGCACATAAAGTGCCTGCTTGGCACACAGCACCCCAGGGATGTTCAGGGTAGGTAAGAATATAATCACATTAGAATTTCAGGGGTCAACTTCGGCAATGTCAAAAGCTAACTGAAGGTCATCTTGAAGACCATGGAACTCTGGAGAGCTTGTTGTGGGAACAAGACCCTTTTTGTTGGACTGCTGGTCAAAGTTAATTCCTATCCCCAAACTCGAAAGCAAACATCATAACTCAGCCTAAATGGAAGAAAATTTGAAGGTGGACTTAATGATAACTGACTGCAGCAGGCAAAACTGTATGGTGGAGGGCGGGGCACTGTCATCCTGTCTCTGGACCAGTGAAGAGAGGGGTGTAAGATAAGAGGGCGGTTTCCATGTGGAAACAAACCACTAGAATAAAGGGCACCTTGCTGGGCGTGCTACCAGCCGACCTTACAGGGTGATCTTCCTTGAGAGTATTTATGACATATTCATAGAAGCCAGAGATTCTGATTTTATTATAGAATGAAAACAGGAGAACCTTTGAGGATTGTAACCTCAGAAGAGTCTGGAAGCCTTTGTATTCTGGATGGGGAGACAGAGGTGCCTGAAGCAAGTGCCAGGCAGGACAGACGAGCAGCAATAAACAGAATTGCACCTTTAGACCTTTCATCCCATTCTCTTTATTCTTAGAGGGCTGCACTGTGCACTGCATTAAAATTCTTAACTGCCCATACACACACACACACACACACACACACACACACACACACACACACACACACACACACACACACACGACGTCCATTGAGCTGCCCAGATCAACATTTTAGTCAAAAAACTACTGCATTGTGTTCATGAGTGATGTCACTCAGGTTTTCTGTACCACCGTGGAATGGTCTTGATTTGGCAGGAAAGGATCCAGCCAGCTACTCAGAGACTTGGATGCTTTTCATTTACCTAGATATAGAGAAAGACAAGCTAAAGCTATCCTCTCTCTCAGAAGGGACCACAGCAAACCAAGCATGGTGAATGGGTGTGTCGTTGTTACTTCTCCTGTTGGTGAATGGGTGTGTCGTTGTTACTCCTCCTGTTGTGATAGGACATCCAGACAGAAACAGCTTAAGGAAGGCAGGGTTTATTTATTTATTCATTTTTCACAATTTGCAAGTAAAGCCCAACCTGGCATGTAAGTTCTGGTGCCTGGAGCTTGAGGCAGTTGTGATGAGTGCCCCGGCTCCCCTCCCATTATTTTTATACAGCCCAAGATTCCATCCCAGGTGCTGGGTATTCAAACTCAGGTCCTATTGCTTAAATAGCAAGTACTCTTACCCACAGAGCATCTCTCTTGCACCCAAAAGGAGAACTTTAAAGTTAAACATATAACTACTGTAAGGCAATAATGATGCTTTGATATATACATTCTGTCGTCATTTATATCCTTTACAATGTGGATACATGTATCCATGTAAATGCAGTTTGTTAGTAAAGTAGAAGTTTAGTTTTTTACTCCATTAGTGAAGTCATCCCAGATATTTATATTTGAAATATATGCTTCAATTGTGACTATTGCACATTGATTTAAGGTGTCTATTGCTGTGATAAAAATACCTTGACCAAAAGCAACTTGAGAAAGAAAGAGTTTATTTATGTTTCCAAATAACCAATCCATTTCTGGGGGAAGTTAGGTCAGGAACTCAAGCAGAACAGGAACCCGGAGGTAGGAACTGAAGCAGAAGCTGTGAAGCAGAGCTGCTTACTGGCTTGCTTGCTTGCTTGGTCTGCTTTCTTAAACAACCCAGGACCACCTGTCCAGGAATGGCACTGCCCACAGGGGGCTGGGCCCTCCCACATTTACCATTTGTCAGGACATTGCCCCACAGAGTTGCCTCAGACTGATCTTATGGAGACATTTTCCCAGAAAAAGATTCCCTTTTCTTGTGTGAGTCTAGGTTCATGTCAAGTTGACAAACCAGCCAGCACACACATTGGCTTAGTTATAATTCCAAGCTGTCAAAATCACTGGGCTTTTCAGTCTTAGAAGTATTTTATAAAAGTCTGCATTTATGAAAATAAGTTCTTTATGGAAGCAGGACTTAAATCTCACATCATGTTCTCAGAGCTCTGTGCCCTCTTACTGCACAGCTTGAGGGCTATTTCCTAAAGGAATAGTCTAATTGATGCTGCATCATAGACTGCACCTCTGCCTGCTCCAGATGCAGACCTGATTAAAATCTAAAAAGAAAAAAAATTAAAAAGTCAAATCCTTGTCCCCCAACCCCACTTAAAAAACACATATTGCTGTGGACAAGAGACAATCTCAAATCCAGCAGAGTATGAGGCTAAGAACGCTGGGGCTCCAGAGCTATCACAGAGGGGAGTGGCTTAGCTGTCATGGCTCACCAGGCCTGGACAAACTGAGTGGGGCTTGCTTTTCCAGCGTTGTGCTCTGCTTGAACAGGAGGGAAGTCCAGCACTACTGTCACCCGTGGCCTCTAGCTTACTGGGGCCTTGATTCCAGTGGCAGAATTGAACAGATAAAAGGTTGTTCTGCCAGGATTGATGTGAGTGGGTGCAGCTGCATCCGCAAGGACCATTTGGCGAGACCCAGACTACCATGGTAATGTCCATGTAGAGCCCAGAGTTGCAAGCGGAGGAACAACAGGCGGAACATTAGGAGCTGTCTCTCAGTCAGGAAGGGTCTGCCTACACATGTCACACATTTCTCAGGGTACCTTATATTGCCCTGGCAGCCTTGTACATCAACAGCCAGCTTATAATTGAAGTCAAGTCAAAAGCAGCATTTAAAACAGATGCCTCATATCTTGGAAGGGAGGGATGATGGAGAAATAATTGTAAAACAAATAAACCACCAGGAAAGTGTTAATAGGGGGCAAACCATGCAGAAATGAAGAGTGAATATAGAGAGAAGAATGAAATTAGAATCTCAGAAGCAAGTCATAGATTCATTGACACAAAGGGGAAAAGGACGCAGGTGCCATGTGTCTCAGTTAAGGGACATAGATCAGTGGCTGTTGTTGCAGAAGCCACCCACAGTGCAGACACACAGATACAATCCACAGATGGTCACTTAACAGAAATGGAAGAGAAACTCAGGAGCCCCACACAAAGTCCTGATGCTGTCCCAGGAAACAGAGGAAGGGATGGCTGAGCAGTAGTGGCTGGAATTTTTCAGAATTAGAACAAGACCCAAGCTCTCTGATTGAGAGCACCCTCTACAAACTGAGCAGAATAAATAGAGATAAACGCATACTCGACCTCATCAGAACCAGACTGCAGAGCCTTAGGGATAAAGACGCAGCCTTCCGGACTGTCAGGGAGAAGAGACGCATTACCTGTGAGGGAATAGCACTAACTGACAGCCGGCTTGTCAGCATTACTAATAGGTACCAGGAAAATACTTTCAAAGTGGTGAGGTGAAACAACCATAAGCCCACAGTTTTGTGCTCTGCCAAATTACCTAAGTATGAGGGCCTTAGATGTGGAAACGCTGGGATGGTTTGCCTCCACAGACTTTTATTTTCCATTAAAAAAAAAAAAAAAACCTATTCAAGGCTGTTCATCAAAGAGAGCAAAGGAGAAATTTGGGTGCTATATGGTAACAGCCCAAAGGCCCAGGTGTCACTGATGTGGCGCCCGCCTTTGAACTACTGGACTCTAGTTTTTAGGACCTGGACCCAGTGGGAGGAAGTTAGGTCATTGGGAAAGTATCCTTGGAAGACATCCTGGGATTCCAGCCTTTTCTGTTTCTCTCTTTGTTCCCCGACTGCCTTGAGGTAGGCTGCTTACTTCTGCACTGTCTCCTACCTTGGTGTCATACTGTCTCACATAGGCCCAAAGACAGTGGGGCCAAGCACCCCATAGTGAGACTTCAAGACTATGAACCAAAACAAACTCAGTCTTCCTCACAGAAGGGACAGGTTAAGACGGGAGTTAATACCTCGAGAGGCTGAAGGTTTTACTTTGCTTGCAGATTAGCTTCATGGATATGAACAGAATGCCAGGGAAGCACTTCCTTGGGAGCAGGGGAGTTCCTCAATCAGCAGAGGCAGCAGGGTGTCCTCTTCATTTTCCTTCTCCCAGCCCTAATCCCATGAGTGAAGTGTAGGGCAGGGGTTAAGAGAGCCCTCACACCGAAGGACCTCCATAGAGTTCAGTTGTTCACCTGTGGTCCCTTGTCTTCTCTGCTATTGCACTGTTAACAAACTTCCATTTTTGTTCCCAAACACTGCCACTGTCATTCTCCTGAGGGGGCAATCTGTTCTTCCCACTCCATTTCACTCCAGGAGCAACTGCCTGTCTCCTCCGAGGTCCTGTGCTATACAAGTTGGCAGTGTAACTCAGGGGCAGAGCCCTTACCTAACTTGTGTGGTGTGCATGCAGCCGTGAGTGTGATCCCAGCACCACACACACAGCCAGACTTGGTGAGGATACTGTTCCACCACTGCTACTTAACAATACCCTGGAAAAAGGCTGTGATCAGTGTGGGCCCTCATATTTTCCTCTTATCCACCTTTTTCTGGCTTGATTAATTTAGAAACTATTCTAATCATTTTCCCTCTGGAACCAAAGAAGCTGTGAAATGTATTTCAGCAAAAGTAAACATGGGCCTAGTCTCAAACTGCCCTGGACATTCATATTGATCGGCTCATACCGAGAGTAGTGTGGATCTCAGACCTCATCACGTGTTTGTTCTATGGTTGGTGGTTAACACCAAAACTCACAACTAGTCAAAGAGCAGAGAGTCCTTGAGAAATTCTCAGTCACAAATGGGACATCTGTGTGAGCCTCTTTCCCCCCGCCCCAAACTCAGGGAGCACAGGTCAGGAAAGACTGCAGTGAAAATGTCTTTTGGACATGACAGGCTTTCTGTACTTGGGAGCTCAGGACGGCTGCTGCCTAAATAAGGCCAAGCCAGTCAGTGCTCTGGCATGGGGGCAGAGGAGCTCATGAGTCCACACCCCAAACTGAAGAGCTATTCTAGGCGAGGGAGAGCCAATTTCCTTTAAGGGCTTGACCTGTATGTAGTAGGTTGCCCATACTCTGGCGGCCATGTACCCATGAGTAGAAGGGCAGATCTACCTGGGGGAGGGGCACAAAGTTGAGAGGACAGGGGTGGGCATGGAGGAGTAGAGGGTGAATATGATCCAAATACATTGCACATGTATGAAATTCTTAAAGAATTCACAAGTTTTTATATAGTCAATCTAAATAACATAGTGCCTCGACTCGGTTCATCTTTTTTTTTTCTTTTTTCTTTTTTTCTGGTTTTGCAAGACAGGGTTTCTCTGCAGTTTTGGAGCCTGTCTTGGAACTAACTATTGTAGACCAGGCTGACCTTAAACTCACAGAGATCCACCTGCTTCTGCCTCCCGAGTGGTGGGGTTAAAGGTGTGTACCACCACCAACTGTCTTAAATAGGAGAAAAAAAATCTTCATTTTTTTTCCCAACAATCCCTTTCTAGCACCTGTGTTTTATGTTTTTAAGAAACACGCATGAAGCAAGCTATTTAACTCAAGTTAATTTTAAAGATTTTTATTTTTAATTATTCATATGCACATGTCTGTGTGTGGCTATGTACAAGTGAGTTTCAGGTGCCTGTGGAGAAGAAGAGGGTGTTAGATCCCTGGAGCTGGAGTTGCAGGTGATCAGGAGCTGCCTGTGTGAGCGCTGGGAAGCAAACTCGGGTACTCTCAGCTGCTGAAGACGGAGTGCACTATTGCATTCCTAACAACATAGCTTAAAAGAAAATGAAGTAAAACCGATAGGCTGAAGAGATAACAGTGGGTAATTTTATTATCTGTTATTGGAAACTGATAGGTCAAGAAAAATCAAACTCATAGAATATGAAGGGGATCTACATTTAAACTGTGCCATGAAGAGGAGGAGTGTGTGTGTGTGTGTGTGTGTGTGTGTGTGTGTGTGTGTGTGTGTAACTCCATGCCAAAATGAAGCTGGTCAAGTCTCCAAGCACACTGAAAACATGTATAGACTTGACCATGTTCTGCATTATAGAGCAAGTTTCAACAAAACCAGGAATAATTATTATCTAATTTTCAATATCAGTGCAATTAAATTTGAAATTAGCAATAGAGTTATTTTTAAAGCTGGAGGATAGTTCCGTGATAGCTGAAATTTGATCCCCAGTATAGAAATATATTTATATTTATTCTTATATAAGTATATTTTACAAAAGATATAGATAATTTAAATGCATATATTTGAAAAGTAAAAAATTATTGCCATGTAAAGTAAAAAATAGTGATATAAAATTATTTCAAGCTCAACAACGAAAATACCATATTAAGCTGTTCCGTGTATCTAAAGAGATTTTAGAGAGACATGTCCTTATTTAAGGGCAAGAAAGCCTTCAAAGGTGTGAATTAATTTTTCACATAGAAAAAGAACAGATGGAAGCAAGCGAAACAAGGAGATAAGAGAAATCAAACCAGGCTTGGTGCATGCCTGCACTTGAGGCTGAGAACCAAACAGCGGATCTCAAGCTTGAGGCTACCTAGCTACAGATGAAGCTCTATCTAAAAATATAGAGAGAGACAAATTAATTGAGATTTAAAGAAAAACTGCTCACATATTCATTTATGTCCTATTTAATATCTGGTATCTGGAAATTGAACTCTTGACTCCTGAAGTCTGGGAACTGATCCCTAGATGAATAAGCCTTCGATTAACAAAAAAAAGCAAAACTGGGGTAAAGTAAATGGACTTGGGGTGGAAGTTAGTAAGAAAGTGCATTCCGAGGCTTTGCTGTCTCAAAGAAAGCAGGGAGGGAAACAGCACCATCTTCTAAGCTGAGCTCATGTAGCTAAGATAGCACGGAGAGTTGATCCTTCGAGAGTCCACACTGCACTGGGGAATTTGGGCATGGACATGTGCCCTATAGCACAATGGATTCAACTAGAGTCCACCAGGAATTCGTCAGAGTGCGAGGCTGCACAGATGGGCCAAGTATGCTGTCCTAGAGGACAGAATGAAAAACAAACTCAAGAGGTACTAAGTAGTCAGGAGGCCTAGGGCCAGGAAAGCACACAACTCTATGATCTCCCTGCTCTGCACCAAACAAGATGAACAACAGTCTCAGAAGTGCTAAGCGTCAATAATTGGCAAAACAATAATTGTCTTAAAACAGAATTTTGTTCCAAGTCCATTAGAAGCAGCAGCCATTATAAAATAGGGATGAGCTAGTGTGTGTGTCACGAATGCTTAATATTGGTATGTAAGTCTTTAGGGTAACTGTGTAAAAGGCCGGCTCCAGGTCACAAAGTTTTGCTTCTTGAAATTCAGTTCACAGCTTTTAATTAGTTGTTCTTTAGACTCTTTAATTTCATTTTCTATTCTCCATGTGTTTGTGTGCATGGATGTCTTTGCGTGTGTAGGCCTGAGATTGATGTCTGAAACATCCTCCTTCACTCCTCCATTTCAGTCATCGGGTCAGGACCTCTAAATGAAATCCAGAGCTCTCCGATATGGTTATTCTTACTAGCCTGCTAGCTCTGGCTCCACCAGGCTAGACTCTGAGGCTAGATTGTGGGCTAGCCCACCCACCCAGCATTTCTGTGTGACCGTAGGATCCAAACTCTGGTCCTCGTGCTTGTACTGAAGGAGCATTAGCCACCGAACCGTTTCCCGAGACTGTTTTAATTCTTCGCTGCTTGGGTGAGATCTGCTATGTGACAGGGCAGTGGTGACAGGAACTGTCTTATTCTTACATTTAACTTTTGGAGACGCTCCTAGAATTTATGGTTAAATCTGGTGGCTGATGCCAGGTTTTAGAAGATACATACTTTGGTTAAGGAAGTTGCCTTCTGTTTCTAATTTGCTGGTTGTTTTTGTTTATAATGAATTAATAATAAACTTATCAAATACTTTCTCCTTATGAAATAATCATGGGTTGTTTTCTTTGCATATTAGTAGTTTCAGCTTGAAATCACTCTTGTAATTTTGGCCATCTTGAAACTTTATATTAACATATACTTTAACTTTATTTACTAATGTTGTAAAGCCAGGATTCTTCATGTAGGCTACAACATAAATTGATAGTCAATTTTTAAAAGAATTGTACTGTGCTTATCTGATCTTGTCTTCAAATCTCAGAAAATTTGTTGAGCTTAGAATCTCTTATGTTTTATGAAATGCTTTATATACAAAACGAGTTCTTTTACCTTAAACACCTGATAGGCTATACTGTGAGCCATCAGTCTAACTTCTTGTTGTAAGATTTGAATAATAACTTCATTTGATCCATAGTTGCTGGTGTGAATTTTCTGTCTTGAGCAGACATCTGTTTAATCCAAATTTTTGAACAGCATATTGTTATGAATGTGGAGAACCCAACAAATAGGTAGATGCTATTATAGGAATCATTTTAACTTTTAAAACTCAATCCCAGGCACTACTACCAGTGGTTTGTGTGTTTTAATGCTGAAAGCCAAAGCCAGGGCCTGATTCTTACTAGATGAGTACTCTACCACTGAGCCACTCACCACCCCCACCAGAGTATTTTGGGGGTTCAGCAACTGAAGGGCCACATTTTGGGAATCATGGCTCTGCAATTGTTGTGATTTACAAAGCAAGAACTCCTGTTCAAAAACACTAGGTGTCCCATTAAAATCTGCCAGTCATTAAAATAAATGCTCGCCATCCTGGTCTTCTTTGCCCTTACTGTGATGAAATACCCTGATGAAAGCAACTTCAGCAAGAATGGGTTTGCTCAGCTCACCCTTCAGGGATACAGCCCATCATGAAGGGGAGTCAAGGGAAGGCAACATCAAGAAGCTGCTCCCATCAAATCCACAATCAGGAGCACTGTGCACAGCAAGTATCTCCATCTTATACAGCCCAGGATCAAAGCCAGGGGATGGAATGGCAATAGTCCTATGTAACACAGATGCCCAAGGCCATTTTCACTGTTAATTCTAGATTCTGTCAAGTTAGCAATGCCAGTCTTCATGCTCCATTTAATCTTGTACTTTAGACTTTTTATGTTTCTTAGCTTCACAGTAGATTACAAAGCACTTAGTTGTGTGGGTTGTTACTTTTAAATGTATAGGTTTTGAAACTATAGTTATTATAATCTATGTATTTTAATTATCTGGGTAGGGGGAGGCATTCTGCCTGATGTATCACTGTATTGGCTTGTCCACAGGCTGCTAGCCCAGAAGCTTTCTTGGGATACCTTCTGCCATTTCTCTGTGACCTTACCTCCGATCAGAACTCGGGAACGGTGGTTCCTCAGGATCGACCATGAAGAGAAGATTTTATGGCAGTCCTTGATAGTCTTAGATTCTAATCTCCCTAAATTCCTAGGTTTCTTAAAAGATGACCTGGGACAATAAAAGGGAAAGCCTCATGCATAGCCACAGAAGTGCCACCTGCTTTCCTTGTCCCTGGGCTGTGGCCACAGCATCCTGACTTCCCTCTAGGGAAAGAAAGCACGGGAGCTCTCAGAATCCAGGGAACTCTGCAGAGAGCATGCACACTGCAGCTTTGTCATATGTGCATGAAATGGACTCATTGGTTTGACAACTTTGTGACATTTCAAGTTCAATAATCACTCACGTATGAGTCCTTAGTTCTTCAGAGATTACATTTCTTCTAATCAAAGATTCACCAAAGGGTTTGTAGCTATACCAGCCTTAGCATAAGTCAATTTATACATCTGCCCATTTAGAAAACATATAGACTTAGGTATTTCTTTAACATTTCCTAGTTACATGTTGCAGTGTTTCTCATTGTGGCATTACTTATAGACTGAAGTCTATGTGTGTGTGTGTGTATGTATATATATATATATATATATGATATGCATATTTATAGACATAAATACAAACGCAGCATTTTCAAAGCTTGCATAGCTAATTTTAAATACTTAATATGATGAACAACTGAGCTATTAAACAAGAATAAGTGGAATAAAATGCAGGAAATATATTTATCACATTTTTTAATTTTTTTATTTTTTGTTTTTATCACATTTTAAGGCATAATTAAAAAAATAATCTCTAAATGATGACTTATCGACCTAGGCCCTGGTTTTAATAATTAAAAATCATAACAAAGAATGATTTTACTAATTGAAATCTGTTTTGACAAGCCCTTATTTCCCTAATAAGTTTGACTTCGTGAAAGTACCACAAGAAGTTAATGAATCCCATGTTAATTAGGTTTGAACTTTTTTTCTGCGGTATTCAAATGAAAAAACCTGAAACACAGTACGTCAAATTGCTTTTACTCAATTGACTATTAGTGACAAAGTAAATATAATGTATTATTATATATTATTATTATACATGAATGCGGTAAGAATCTTTAGCGTTCAAGCTAGAATTTCCTAATTTTGAACATTGATTTGTCTTTTAAATTCATTTTGTTTCTGATAATTCAAATACTAAAGTAGTGTTTTACAAGTATTTCCTAATTGCCCAACTGAGACCTTCCACGAAAGAATGTATTCTCAGAAACTAACAAGTGTGTTTCCTTTTCTTGTTGTTTTGTTAGCCTCTTAGCAAGTACCCCGCTGTGTTCAATGACATTTCATTCTGGCTGCCCTCTGAGAATTACATGGAGAATGATTTCTATGACATCGTCCGAACAGTCGGGGGAGACCTGGTGGAAAAGGTTGATCTTATAGACAAGTTTGAACATCCAAAGTAAGTGAAAAGCTTTGCCATTTTCTCCTTTACCATCTCTGTGTGACAAATGGGACCTGGAGACTTACAACAGAGTTTCGCTGAAACCCATTGCGTCATGACACACTGTCTTCTCAATTCTTACTGGGAGGGAGGGTGTGTGTGAAAACTGCCCTCTCAGAAAATTTCCTAAAATGCCTCTTATCCTTTCCTGCCTCGGTAAAGAAAGTGTCTGAAACAGTATTTGAAAGGTTCTTTATCTGAGCAGGGGTTTCTGGCCTTGTCACCCTCCAGGTGCAGAGTTGATGAGAAGTTTGTGATGCAAACCTTAGTCACATTTACTAAGCGACACAAGAGCCACTGTTGGTCTTCACGTGCATTGTGCTCCAGTGTCTTCCCTGAACTTGCTGTCTGGTGGGAGGGGCACATAGTACATAAATAGCTACACACACTGGCGGTCTAATGAGGGAAAACACATTATCAGCCCATCAACGAGCTGATGCCAGCTGGGAGATTGGATCAGCTCTTGAAGATATTGAAGATGAGCAAATAAACATGATGACTGTAATATCCCAGCTGCTCCAGAGACCGAGGCAGGAGGATTGCAAGTTCAAAGTCAGTTTGAGCAATAGAGTGAGTTCAGGGATGGGCTGAGACCTTAATGAGATCCTGTCCCAAATTTTAAAAATAATAATTAAAAAAATGACTGAGGATGTAGCTCAGTGGTTGAGCATTTGTGTAGCATGTGAGAGGTCCCAGACTCAATCTCTAGCACTGTAGAAAATACTCAGAAAAAAAGTATGCTGAGCAGTCTTTGAATGAGAAAAGAACATTCCAGAAAGCAGACTTGAGAGCCAGGCATAATAACTCATGCCTATATTCATAACACTTGGAAAACTGAAGCAAGAGGATTACATTGAGTTCATGGACAGCTTGGGCTACATGGTGAATCCCTGACTCAAAAGATTAAAAGGGGGGAAAAAGAGCTACATAAAACAAAATAGAAATTAAATTAGAATCCTCTGGTGGGACAGTGACGCATACAAGATGCTGAAGGCAGTGAAGAAATGTGGCTAGAGACGCTAGGGGGAATGAAAAGAGGTGACTCTTAGGTAGAGATGTGTCCATAGGATCAGGCCACGCCAAAAGTTGCAAGTCTGAGACTTGTATTTTACATTAGCTGTGATTAGAAGTGTCAGAAGTGTGTGAGCAGGAGAGATGGAGGGGTGCTCACCTTCCTGGCTCATCCTTCTCCAAAGAACCTTCTTGACTCCCAGCTGTTGGAGACTGGATGGTCACTGAATCTGGCCTAGTACCCCTCCGCGCCCCCTTCCTGGCCTTCACACTTGTATCACAGCCATATTGTTGCTCTGCACTTCCACTCTCTACCCTGCTGAACACGGTCTCTCTTGTTTTGTTCTGTTTTCTTTTGTTAACTCTTCTTCCTTCCTTCCTTCCTTCCTTCCTTTCTTTCTTTCTTTCTTTCTTTCTTTCTTTCTTTCACACTCTCATTTCCAGCTCTTGCCTCATTTCCCCCATTACTTAGAGGCCCCTTGAGCATCCTGCACACCCCTCACCCCATTAGAAGGCACCTGGTTGTGTGGCGAGTGAACTTGTCAATACCCACCATGAGTGTTCTCTGCAGATGTAACTGAACATGCTACAAAGGAGCCTGAACCCTGTCTCTGCCTGACATCCAGAACACATGTCAAAATGGAGGAAGCACCGAGACTCCTCTCTGAGATAAATAAGTGTTGAGCAAATAGCCTATTGTGTTTTGAACAAAAGCACATCTCAGGATATCTGAGGGAAACATAATCTACTGAATATGGGGCTAATTTCATAATGTTCAACAAATGGAGGAATTTTGTCTCAATTACAGATAACAGTCTGTCCCCTGCAGGAAGATGGATGCATGGCTAAGAAGAAAATGGCATTCGGTTCTAGCTGGTCATTCAGAACCTTCTTCCAGAGGGTCACTGTTGCTTCCTCTCTGGGCCTCTTAATGTACTAAAGGGAGTCTGTAGTTCAAAAGTTTAACCTAACAACAAATGCCATCGTGGCCACCCCTTCCCAGGGTTGCTGTCTGGACCCCTGTGGACTATTGCTCTCTAGGCATGTCCTGTGTAATGAAGGTAAATCATAAGTCATCTTATGTGTGCCTTCAACTCCCTTAGAAGGCAGCAATCATCTTTAGTCTCTGCAGCTTTAAGTTCATGCAGCTTTATGACTGATAGTGCCAAGTTTATTTTCTTAGGCGACACAATTGTTCAGAATATTTTTAGCCTAAGGAATGAGAAAGAGTAAAGAGGAACTGGGAAAAGCAGATCATTTTCTCCAGGCTCACACTCCATTTGGATATGGCAGCAGGTTATTGTGAATTATAGAGATAAATTATCAAATAAAATGGCCTCAAATAGGCTGCTTTGGGTTGCGTTTAAGACATGTTGTTGAGAGAATTAAAATTTGTTTTTTGGATTTTTTTTTTCTTTTGCATATTTGGGTTGGCACTTAAGAAATGCATAGTGGTGAAAATGCAGGTATCTGCAGCAGATACAGCTGTCCCCACACCGGCTTTGCTCGTAGACACAAGTCTCTCTGGGACTGTGGTACTGCCGCTGTTCATATGGTCATGATGGGTGTCTTCTGAACCTTGTTGGTCAGAGCTGTGATGCTAGAGGGATAAATCAGCCCTGTGAGTCAAGATTAGTGTCACTTTTCTTCTTAGCACTCTAGAGCTTGTACCCCCTTTTGTGACCAATCATTTCACTTACTAAATTGTCATAGAGGGTGTTCCCAAACACTGCCATTGTCATGGGCTTCCAAAGGGGTGTTCACTGGCAGAAGTACTTCCACAGGGTAGTAGCCTGGCTGTCTTGGGACAGAAGGGATTTATTTAAGGATTTATTTGAGAATCTTAACTATGAGGGTCTTCAAACTGAAGCAGACCTAAAGGGCAAAAATCCTCCACATCTGGTGCCTTGATTCTGTCACTTTTCTTCCTTTTCTCAACAGGCCTATCTATATTCAGCTCCCTCACTTTATACATACATACCAACCTCTGTCTCCCTCGTGGCCCACAGCTTTCCCTGGGCAGTCCTTTCCATCATTCCACAGTGGCTTTTGGAAAGGGCCATAGCTCAACTGGCAGAGTTCACTGTCATCACCTTGGGGCAGAGTGCTTGGATCAGGCTGCCTCCTGAGGCTCTCTACAGTCAGTGGATGACCACCGTGAGGCCAGAGTCCAGTGTCGGCTTGTCAGGGCCACTCATCAAACAGCCCTGCTGTTTGTACTCTCCAGCACAATTTCACGTTAGAAGGCTGGCAGTACAGTTCTTTCAGACTAACCCACGAGCGCGACCTCCCTTCCCTGGCCAGTTGCTCACGTGCAGACGTTGTGACTGCTTCACATTGCTCCTCCCCGTCTTGTGCTCTCCATTTGCACAGGTGCTGTGTGAGGGCAAGTGCTCCCTGAGGGCTGCTGCTTAGTAGACACCATGTTTGGAATGCTTCTGTCTTTCTGAAACCTGTGCCAAAGTTTAAGCACCACTGTGCCAGTCCTGAGAGGTGGGCCTTTGGAGAAGTGGGTGAATCAGGAGGCCTTCCGTCTAGAGGAGGATTCAGGGCTGCCTGTTCTATGTTTCTCACAGTCTTGGTCCTGTGAGCGTGTATGAGAGGAGCCTCGACTTAGCATCACCAGGCACCAGATCTGCTGTCATCTCCATTTCCTACTTTCCAGAACTGAGAGGAATTGCTTTATGTTGTTTATGAATCGCCCAGGCTTAGTTATTTTGTTATAGCAGCAGAAGCAAACAAAATAGTGGCCAGAACCTCACTGTCCTCACTCAGCATGCTTGATGAGTGGATAATCTTTCTTAGAAGAGTTCTTAGTGTGGGGCGATGTGTATATTAGAAGCAGCCTTGAACGTGTAGTTGGAAACTGTACATCCAGTCCCAAGCTCTTGTGTGTAATATTCTGATCTGAGCTTTTATTTCCTCATCTGCTATTAGGAGTGATATTTTCCTCTATCAGTTACTTTAAAATAGAGCTTTGTGTGGGAAATACACTGAGATAATTAGCTATTACTGTTTTGTTTAAAACAAGCAAATAAACAAACAAACAAACAAACAAAAGACAGTAACTTCTAAACACTCCTGGTAGAGATGGGAGACTTGGGTTTATCAGCCAGGTCCATTTGACTGCAAGCCCTGGGAGTGAGGAGAAGAAGTGGCCATTTACTGATGCCCCTTCACCCTGCAGCTTGAGTGAATTGTTAAATGGGGGGGGGGGGGCACCATTGAGAAGAGGCCTCGATACTGACCAGCAGAGCTGTGCTGTATCCATTGTGGCTGTTCCCTGGGTCCTGGGTTGAGAAAATGTGGACTGAGGCAGGTGGGATTTGCTTGGCATTCCTGGTCTTGTGATGGAACCAAGTGAATGCCCTATCTGAACTTAAAGATTCCTTAGAAATCTTTTGTAATGATTATAATAGTACCAGTGATATAATAACCAACAGTCTGTTAATCTGAGGAGAGCCCAACGTGCAGAAAGCTTGTCTGAAGTTGTGTTCCTTCAGAGTGACAACTTGCAGTATCACAGAGATGGCCAGGGGCAGCAGGGTCTGCCTTTCAACTCACCTGCCCTCCTCCCTTTTTCCTCTTTTACTGCAGTGCTGCTGCAGGGGCCAGAGACCGTCTGTTGTACTTCAAATGGCCCGGAAAGCAATCCTAAGGAACTATTTTTAGCTTGGACCCTGGCTCTTAGCTTTCTTCCTTCTTTCCCCAAGCTGCCCCTTACAAGCACTCCATGAAGGATCCACACATATTCCCTTCTCACAGCAGGCCTCTTTGCTCACATCAGCCAAATTGAAGCAGTTACCTTAGTCGCTCACACCTGCTCTGTTTGCCAAAGGATTCTATGGGATGACCTTAAACCCTACCCTAGTCCTCAGGAAATTTAAGGGAAAGGCCTTAAACAAGCAAGCACCCTTGTTTCAAAGAAAGGTAGCACCATACTTTCCCTTAAATCCTCTAGTGACTTTTGTAGGTTATGGTCCAATTGAATTGTAAGGATAAATGGAGCTTAAAGTGGAGGCTCCCAAATCTTAGGTGGACTGAGCAGAATGTGGGGAAGAGAAAGACAGAGATGTGAGCAGCATCACACAGCATGGGAACGTGCAGGAAACAGCCCGAGTTCAGAAGGGCTAGCCGCTGCCTCTGTCCCTTCCCACTACTAGAAAGGAATAGCTGGTTGATTTATAATGATCAGGGATCTACTTATGACACAGGTCAAGTCTGGGAAGTCCAAGAGCACTGCGTCAATATCAGGAGAGGCCCTTCCTGCTATATCACTGCATGAGGGAAAGAGGAACATCCTGGCTCTTGACTCCTAGCAGAGCTGTGATCCCACTGGGGGACTCCTCCCCCATCTCCTCTGATCAGTGTTGTTTCCAGTCTGAGTCTGCTTCTCTGTCGCTGTGATAAAACACTGACCACAAACGCTTTGGGGTGGAAAGGGTTTATTTTAGTTTACAGGTTACAGGTTCATCATCAGAGGAATCCAAGGTAGGAGTTTGAATGCTGCCTCAGGCTTGTTCTGACCAGGGTGGCACCACACACAGTGCCTTAGGTCCTCTGCCATTAATTAGCAATCAAGAAAATGTCCCCACAGAGCCAATCTGGTGGTGGCAGTGTCTCAGTTGAAGTCCCTACTTCCCAGCCCTATCACATTGACAACCAAGATTAGCCATTATCCTTCCAAAAGGCCCCACCTCCAGATGCCACCAACTATGAATTGAGGTATAAGTTTCTAACATGAACTTTTGGGGAGATTCATTCAAACCTCAGCAGAAGACTTGTTTTCCCTTATAAAACGTTAGCTTATCTGGTAGAAAATCGGGAAAGTTGTTGATCTAATTCTATTTGCCTTTCCTTCCTTTGGGGATGATGTTGGCCAGGAAGACTTAAGGCTGGGAAACAAGTTGAGGGATGTCTGTTGGTTTGTTATTGTTTTAAGTAGTAAAGCATTCCAGAAACAAGAAAACATTCTTGTGTCTTTCCATGATGTTAAAATGTACTGAATAGCAAATTTACGATGTAAATCGCTTTTATAGGCAAAATTTTGCCTGACAATCCCATTTGCTGTAATCTGGTCAAGGTTCTTTTATCTCTCTAAATTTCTACCTCTTACCACATATCACACAATACACATACATATCCCTTTGTCCCTCTGTACCCATGCTGTAACATGTATGTGTGTGTGTTGAGGAATGTTTGTGTGTGTATATTATCTGTAATGTTTTATACACACACACACATATATATACATATATACACTAAAGGTACAGCTATAAAGTTTTAAGAGATTTCAGCAGTGCTGATAGACAGTAATGGAACTGTACTGATAAGATAAGGAACCCAAACCAGCTCTCTGAAAGAACCTGCTGCTGTAGTCTGGGCAGAGATCTAAGATGAACCCCGCCTCCAGGTGAAAGGGCAGGACTAGGTTCAAAACTGCAGCCAGTGATTGGATGAAAGGCAGATCCAGATGGGCAAACAGAAGTACAAGCAGACAGCAGCTGAGTAGGCTATGTGAACAGCAGGGACAAGTTTTAATTTTCTGCCTGTCGGTCCTTGGCTGACATACTGGCTCTTGATGTACATGGTCTGTGACATATATACTGGTGTCAGCTGATTGGTCAGTAGAGTGTCATGGCATCTTAGTGGTAGATATCTACATTTTTATGGAATGCACATGAAGGGTTAGACCTTTTCCTCAATCTGGAATATCTGATAAGCTCCTGGGCTTGATTTCGCTGATACAATTTTAATATGCCAATGTGCTCCCAAATCAAAATTCACCATTATAAATATATAAAACAGAGTTTGAAGTCAGGGATGGTAATGCCTCCAGACAATCCTTTATTGTATAAGATTGTTTTGGCTATCCTGGGTTTTTTGTTTTTCCATATAAAGTTGATTATTGTCTTCTCCAGATCTGTGAAGAATTTTGATGGGATTTTGATGGGGATTGCATTGAATCTATAGATTGCTTTTGGTAGAATTGCCATTTTTACTATGTTGATCCTCCCAATCCAAGAGCAAGGGAGGTCCTTCCATTTTCTGGTGTCCTCTTCAATTTCTTTCTTCAAAGACTTAAAGTTCTTGTCAAATAGATCTTTCACTTCCTTGGTTAGAGTTACCCCAAGATATTTTATGCTATTTGTGGCTATCGTGAAAGGTGATGCTTCTCTGATTTCCCTCTCTGTTTCCTTATCCTTAGTGTATAGGAAGGCAACTGATTTTTTGGAGTTGATCTTGTATCCTGCCACATTACTAAAGGTGTTTATCAGCTGTAGGAGTTCTTTGGTAGAGTTTTTGGGGTCGCTTATGTATACTATCATATCATCTGCAAATAACGAAAGCTTAACTTCTTCCTTTCCAATACGAATCCCCTTGATCCCCTTATGTTGTCTTATTGCTATTGCTAGAACTTCAAGCACTATATTGAAGAGGTATGGAGAGAGTGGACATCCTTGTCGTGTTCCTGAGTTTAGTGGGATGGCTTTGAGTTTTTCTCCGTTTAATTTAATGTTAGCTGTCGGCTTGCTGTAAATAGCTTTTATTATATTTAGGTATGACCTTTGTATCCCTAATCTCTCCAAGACCTTTATGATAAAGGGATGTTGAATTTTGTTGAATGCTTTTTCAGCATCTAATGAAATGATCATATGGTTTTTTTCTTTCAGTTTATTTATATGGTGGATTACATTGATAGATTTGCGTATGTTGAACCAGCCCTGCATCTCTGGGATGAAGCCTACTTGATCATAATGGATAATTTTTCTAATGTGTTCTTGGATTCGGTTTGCCAGTATTTTATTGAGAATTTTTGCGTCGATATTCATGAGTGAGATAGGCCTGTAATTCTCTTTCTTGGTTGGGTCTTTGTGTGGTTTTGGTATCAGGGTAACTGTAGCTTCATAAAAGGAATTTGGCTCAAGAGTTAAAAGCACCTACCATTCTTGCAAGAGCATCCAAGTTCAGTACCCATGTCCACATCAGCAGTTCACAAAGCACCTGTGCTTACACTCACAGAGGAACCAACCACAGTTCTCTGGCTTCCATGGCATTACACTCACATGAACACACACACACGCACGTGCACACACATACACACACGCCCCTCATATAATTAAAATAAAAATCTTCTTTTTTAAGAGTCTAGATGAAAAAAGAGTTTGGGCTAAGACCGGGTCAGAAAGAAGTTTACTTGAAGAATATTTATATGAAATCCATAGGAAATTCTTCCTGTTTGAGGAAGATATAGCAGTGATAAACCTAAGTAATTACCTAAGTAATACACTCCTGATCGTGTACCCAAGAGAGCAGTGTTTGAAAGTGAAGTGGAGACAGAGAAGAGGGAACAATGTCCTGGTTATTTTGGACTTCCTGAATTTGGGGATATGGCCACAAGAGCTTCTGAGAGAGCCAGGGTCAGAAAGCATCCTGACTGAGCAACTCATACTCCGGAGAAGACCTAGAGGCCTTGTGGGTGTCTGGCTAGGAAAATCAAAAGGAAGCAGGACTCTGGAAACATCAAGGTTCACAGAGGGTATAGAGAAAGTGTGACTGAAGGAACAGAGGCTGGGGGATAGTTTTCTTGCAAGATCCTTTCCCTTCCAGTTAGAGTGCAGGCCTGATGACAAGGCTCTGATGCTGAGTTCCCCAGTGGTCAGTGTAATGGTAGAAAATGCTCCATGGTAAGGGGCGTATTCCTGCATAGACACACACCACACACTGTGCCTTCCCTTCCACAAATGTTAATGATGAGACAGTTCTGGTTTTAATTATGTATGTATCTGTCCAACGCTTTGTGGGCCAGTGTATTGTGACCGGAAACTAGCCCTGCCTCTTCTTAGTTATATGTCCCCAAATGTCATTTGGGAGAATGCCATGGGAACTTTTCCCTGCCATTCCTGTTTTTACTTTTCATCCTTGTACAGCTAGTGCAGAGGACAGCTGATGGATTTATAGTCTCCTTCTGGGCATGAATTACTCAGATGCTGGATTAGAGATGAGAACTCTGGGCCAGAAAGATGGCTCACTCTGGGTGAAAGTGCTTGCTGCCAAGCTTGACAACCTGTCTTCAGTACCCAGAACCCACTTGGTGGAAGGCAAGAACTGATTCCTCAAGTTGTCCTCTGACCTTCATGTACCCACCATGGTATGCACGCACGCATGCATGCACATGCACACACAACAACCCACCCACACACTAAATGGACACTTGTTTAAAATTTCTTAAGGATGATAGTTGTGCTGGAGATATAGTTCAGCAATTAAGAGCATTACCGAGTGTTCTTGCAGAGGACCTAAGTTCAATTCTCAGCACCCATGTTGTAGGTTACAACCTTCTGTAACTCCAGTACCAGTCCTAGGGAATCCAATGCCCTCCTGGCCTCCTCAGGCACTGGGCACATGTGACTTCACAGACATTCATGAAAGCAAAACCCTCACTACATAAACTAAAATGAATCTTAGGGAGAGAGAGAACAACCTCCTAGCAACTGAGGTGCCTCACCTAAGCTTATTCTCATTATTCATTAAACCCAGATCATGACACTTATCTAAGCCTCTAATTTTAAAAGATTGGCACGCAAATGAAAGTATGGGTCGGATTTGAACCATATATTGATCAGCATTTCTCAAAATAGGAGACCAGACAACCCACCTGTTAACATGTACATACTTCCCTGGTGCTTTAGGTGGTAGGGCAGTCTGTGCCCCAGCTGTACGGAACTGTCACCTCCATGTCTTGTAAACCAAAGTGAAATACAATGTGAAGTACACATGCCTCTTGAAATTATGTCTGCCCTCTGATCACTTCTCCAGCTAAAAACAGCCTCCCCAAGATGAGAGAAAGACTCCAGGAAAGGAAGAGAGGGGAAATAGAAGAGGGACAATTATAGATTTTTCTAACCTAGATTGAACTGGTGAATATTTCTTCATAGAATATCTTAGTTTTGGGATTCCCACACCTTAGTTTTGGGACTCCTACTGCTCATGAACCTGCTTAATTTTGAAATAATGTTATACCATGTCTGCTGCAGGAATACACCTGCAATATTAAACAGATCAAATTCTTGAGGAGACTAGCGTGAATAGTGCTATTCTTAGCTCTGTATGAGTAAAGGAGATCAATATAGAGATTCAAGATGGAAAATTCTCACTGTAAATCTAAAACCTAAATTCAAGGTCCCCCTAACCTTCAAAGCTGATTCCAGGTTCCTTCCAGGTGCGGGGAGATGTCTCAGAGATTTGAACCAAGAGCTTCCAAGCAGTAATCAGTTCTCTGTTCCTTTCTGAATAAGACTGTCTTCCAGGCTATCGTCTTAGAGACCACTCACTGGCCTGCCATGCAGCCCTGTGTCTGTTACTGTACTGGTCAGAAGGCAGACTTGCCAATATGCTTGAGGCAGGCATTTAGGAGCTGTCATCACTCACTTCTGCTCTTTTAAATAATACTTTTATTTAGGTTTCATTCCCGTTTCATGCTGTGATTTAAAACCAACAAGTCAGTTATACTCATAATTACATAGTTCTTAAAGGATAGCAGTCAACCATTCTGACACTTTTTCCAGTACATTTCACCGTGTATACCCGAGTATACCCGAGACCTGAGGGATGACATCATGGGATTCATGTATTGTTTTAATTAAGTGGTTTCTATCCCAAAACAAATGAACACATCCACCTCGTTTCCCATCTCTCCTCTTTTAAAAGCAGCTGCAGTCTCCTCAGAACCCGGCCTGCACTGCACTGGCATCACCTGTGGTTCCCAGTCCGCTTGCTAGAATTTTCCAGTTGTCATCCTGCTCTCTTGCTGCTCTTTCCCTCCTGTCCCATATCACCCCCAGACACTGTGGTTGTTGTTCAGTGAAGCCTTTGGATTATGTTTTTCACCCTGGTTTCCTCCCTACCTCCCAATTAAAAAGAAGAGTTGGAAATGCTAGTTGTTAAAATTCAGTGGGAAGATAGATGCCAGGAGCGCACAGGAGTCACTGGGAACACAGCCTCTCTGAACAGGACCTTCTCTGCCTGTCTTAGCTTCCAGTGTTCTGTCTCTACTTCTTTTCTGTTGGGGCTGTACATGCAATACCATCTCTTGCCCACTATCATAAGCTATTATATGCCCAGATTCTAGACTGATGCCTCCCATCTTTGTTTCCGATATTTTTCAGGTAGTTGCTTACCTTTTCTTTCCTTTATAGTTTTCAAGACATTGAGATATTTTTATATCATCATAAGTAACATTTTTCACCATTTATTCCATTGCTTCTACAGGTAGAAAGTCCTTCATTCCCAAAAGATGTTATAGATATTACTTAACATTTTTCTAAAGTTACTATTAAGCAGTTTATTTCCAGTTTCATCTTGGCTTTGCCACTGCATCACAAGATGTTAATATCATACTTTTGTTTCCCTTATAAGATGAACCATTTGCAATAAATCAATCTCTTACAAAAGACATAAACCCAGTTATTCCACATGACATTTTCACAGCTACCCTAGAGACTAGCTTGTGTGGGAAACAGGTTTGTTTCTAACTGGGCCTTCATGTGTTCCAATCCTTCCTACCGGAGTGGTTCCATGACAATTCCCTTCTCCCTTCACTGAGAGTGCTGCGCTGCCAGAGGCAGCACCTGGTTATCCCTTTGACCCAATGGGTAGCTAAGTCCTGGGGCTCCACCATCGTAGTGAGACTTACCCTGGCCACATAGCTTCCCTGTGGGACCTTTGTTGTAGTCAGTCATATCCTACCAAGCCCTGGAAGAGAGGAAAGGTGTTACCGCTCAGGATTGAGAGGCCTTTGCACAGTTGTTGCCACTGCACACCAGTATCCAATAAGATTACCTACTGATGGCAGTGATAAAATCTTACAAGAGAACTTCTGGGAAAAACAAATTTTAAGCCAGGGTAGTGCCTTCCAAATACAGCTGCGGTCTGATAATTCTAGTACAGCTCTTATAAAAATAGGCATCGACTGGCTTCACTGGTAACCCACTCTGCATGCTACCGTCACTGTCTCAAGAAGGAAAGCATAAAGCAGGACAAGGGAATGGTAAGGACGCGCAAGCTGTGGCCTTAGCTCTGTGAGCTGGACTTCTGTAGTAGTATAAGGAATTCCATGTCTGTGTCTTTCTAGAAGCACAGTAACCATGTGGGTGGCACACTATTCCTGAAGGGAACATACAGCAGAGGAACCACTGGGTTCCTCTGATAAACAGTGCCAGAACCAGCACCTGCAGCCAACACCACTGTGCAGAGCCATGGTTGATGATACCTGCAGCCTGACCAAGTGTCCTGAGGGATGGAAGGAACTGTCACTGGGGATTGGGAAGGTTTGGCTAAGGAGTGCCCCCAGCATGGGTCCTGAGCCTTTGTTTCTCAAGGTACAGTTCAGGCCCAGTGTCTACCCCATAGTGACTTACATATGAGACCTACAGACTATGGGTGTGTGTTCAGATTTGGAATTCAGTTTGAGTGAATACCAAGTAGTTGCTGCTGTCACTGTTCCTGGAACAAGGATTATCAATCACTCTCAAGAAATGACACTATTTTGTCATTACCTATTGGTATTCTAAAATATAGTTCATGGTAAAGTGATTTCTAAGACATCAACTATTAGCCAGTCATTTTAAAGCAGTATTTCTATACTGACTTACAATAGCAATACTTTGAAACAGGGTTTCAGGGAATTGTAATGGGTTGGGTTGCTTGTTTGAAACAGGCTTTCACCAAGTAGATCAGGTTAGCCAGGAACTTAAGGTCCCTTTTCAGCCTCTCTAGAGCTAGACGTGTGCCCTCATGCCTGATTATTCTTTTCTTTTCTTTTTTTAATTTAATGTACTTTTTATTGAAAGTAAGGGTTTTTTTCATACGATATTTTCTCATTATGGTTTTTCTTTCTTCATCTCCTCCATATCCTCTACACCTCCTGACCCTTCCAACTCTACACCTTCTCATCTTCTCTCTCTCTCTTACAAAAAACCAACTCAGAATAGAACAAAACAAACAAAAAATAACACAAAATTGGAAAGCATCATATATAAGCAGAATACCAGTATTATTAAAAACCAAAAGAAAATAAAAGGAAAAAATGCTCCAAATATTATGAGACAAAAAGAAAAATCTCCCAAAATACCATTGAGTTCATCTACTGCTGGACCTGGGGCCTGCCCATGAGTGTGGTTTGTATACCCAGAGAGGCTCCATTGGAGAAAAGTAAATTTTCCTTTGAAAGTGGATGTCAGTTGGAGATAGTGTCTTGGTTAGGATGGGAGAGTGTGTCTCCATCCCCCACATCTGGTTTGGACCTTTGCAGACCCTGTGTGTGCTGCTTATGTCTCTATGAGTTCATATATGCATAAGCCATGCAGTGTTTCAAAGGTCTTGTTTCCTTGGTGATTCCCTTCCCCACTGACTCTTACCATCTCATTTGCCTCTTCCTCAAAGTTCTCTGAGGGAAGGGATTCTATGGAGACATCCATTTAGGACTGGGTATCCCAAGATTTCTTATTCTCTACACATTGTCCAGTTGTTATTCTCTGTATTTGTCCCCCTATACCAGCTAGGGAGCATGCTTGGCCAAGATGGTCTCTGGCTTTTATCCCTAACATAGGTCAGATACTATCTCATCCCATTGGTGGGAGCACAGCTTCATAATGTGACAGGAGTGGCCAGTGCACACAAATTTAAACAACATAGGTCCCTGTCAGGCTGAACTGCTTTTGATTTATATATACCTATATACATATATTAATATATATACATATATAATGAATATAATATATTAATATTATATGTTATGTTAATATAGTGTATTGTTGGTTAATATATTATATGTGTAATATAATACATACTTTTATATCATATATATAATATATATGCTAAATATGAAAGGTTTTAAAAGTGGCTTGCTGCTTGATCAGTGAGCAAAATAGAGCAATTTCAAGAGACTTCTCGGGCACTGCTCCTACCCGACTATTTGGGTTTTTTATTTTAATTTTTTTAAATTTCATTTTACATTCTATACATAGTATTCCCCCTCCTCCCCCCCGCAACCTCCTCTCCAACCCACTCTTCATCCATTACTGCCAACAGGTAAGGGCTCCCATGGGAAGTCAACAAAGTCTGGCACATGACGTTGGGGTAGGACCAAGCTCCTGCCCACTACATTAAGGCATCCCACGATTTTACACACACACACACACACACACACACACACACACACACACACACACACACAGGACCAAACTAGTTTGGGCTTTGCTGTTGAGACAAAGTGTTACTATGCAGTGAGACTGGCAAATGCATGTGCTCTTGCCTCCGCTTCCAGTGGTCAATGCTCTGAAGTTAAGTATTCTTAAAATAAGCTTGAACATTTCCTTGTCTTTAGGTCTCTTTTTACCGATATTATATGATGTAACTTTTCTCAGTTGTGTGTGTGTCAGTGTGTATATACGTGTGCACACACACATGAAGTAGCACCATGATAGGGCTGTGGCTAGAAATAGCTTCCTAGATTAAGATCATCTAAGTAGTAAGTGGTTAGCTCTTTCCCCAGGTGTATTCCCTGCCATTGAGCATGTTGCAAACCTCAGGATTAGTCCAGGGAGCCATATGGCGGATGTTTATTTGCCAATACAGTTATATGTCACTCACAACAGTCATAAGTTTTCAAAGTGCTCAAGTGCAAAGGCCATTGTAACTTGAAGGTACAGTCTTTAGAGAATGTTCCTTAATACCTTTGTCCTTCAAAGAGTCAGTCATGTTTGGTGTTCCTCACTTGCATGTAGGTCCATGAACTGACCACTGGTTATTATGATAATTATTATTTTCAGGTCTCTACCACTGAATTGTAAACTCCCCGCAGACAGTAAATCTGTTGATAAAACTGGATAGTCAGTCAAAATTTACTAAGTGAATAAAATTTCTGTTTTACACCGATATACATGTAGATAAAGATATGAATATATATAAATATATTCCCGTGTATATTTTAGTTTATCACTGCATAATTACCGTAGACTCTTTAGAATGGTAGGGACTGGTACACAAATAAAAGCTGATGTGCTCTTCTGCATACTGTAAAATTCCTGATTGACATGTTTTAAGTTTCTTTTCATTGCTTAAGCTTTCTGGTTGCTTGGATTAATAACTTATGGTAGTTTCCTCTAGGTTAAGACTGTTGTTCTAAAAGGCAAGGGTTTTGTCTGGAGAAATAGTTCAGCTGGTCTTCAAGAAGATCTAAGTTTGACTTCTAGCATCCATATAATTCCAGCATCTAAGGATATGACACCCTCTTCTGGCCTCTCTAGCATACACACGCACACACACACACACATATATAATTTAAATAATTATAAAATAATTTTTTATTAAAAAAATCTTTACTTTAAAGCTTTCTAGAATGTCTTGTTCTCTTTGCTCATCTAAAACAGGAGCTGGGAGTTGACGTCATAAAACACCCTACCTTTCCCCTGTGTGTGTGGCATCGAACACAAAACTTCAAGAAGAATGGAAGATGTGTTTATAGATAATAATATTATAATATCCTAATATAATATTTCATATTCATATATAATTGAACTTTTGAAGTTTCTCCTGTATATCTTGCCCCCACTTCTGTGGCAGACCTTGAATAGAGCTCTGCAGTGATAAAATTTAGTTTCCATTGAGAAAATGTGTAGTGTATACACCTGCAAAGAAGGCCCCGCCTCAGTGTAGCTGCTCATCTTCCTAGAGTTCATTATGCTCATAGAGTAAGGGTATAAAGATTGGACCTATAAGCCAACTCTCATGAATCCTCAAAACCTCCACAGCCCATGTGAAGTCCACGGATTCCCACTGGGACCTAGGATAATTATACCCCAGCACCCACTGCCCTGATGAGGTTGAAGTCCCACGGTCTATTTTGTCTAGCTCTGTAACGTACTGAATCTTGACCTGAACACAGGCTCGACTCAGGGACTAGCCTGAGCAGAATGACACAGCCGTACAGATGTGAGCTTGTGGAAGAAGCGAGTCCAGAATCTGTTTGTTAGATGTTTTTCCTGGAGTACGGATCCTATTGGTATGCACTTGTAATCCCAGAGTTCATGAGACAAAGCAGCAGAGTAGTCAAAAGCTCCAACATAGTGAGTTTCATGCCAGCTAGGACTACAGAGTGATACCCACCACCCCTCAAAATCAAAGGAAATAGTTCAAGTTTGATGGCCTGCCCCTGTAATTCCAACACTTTTAGAGTAGAGGCAGCCATGTTGTTGAGGTGACTGCCTATCAAGACGTGAGCAATTAATTCCAACAACAGCTGACGTCCCCACATATATAAGGGAAATTTCTCAAGAACCTGTTCCTAGATGAACAACTGCAAGCGATTAACAACTGCAGAGAGAGGGTGATCCCCCCGCCAACTGGTCATTTGATAAGTGGTCAGCCCCCAAAAACATGCATTCATTCGGTTAACACTGAACAGACACAGCAGATTGTATTTATAGATTTATTAGTTTATAGGGTACAATAGTTAAAAGAAAGGGAGCTGTGGATTTGGGAGTGAGGTAGGAATGTACATGGGAGGAATAGAAGGGCGGATAGGGAGGGAAGGATGATATAATTATATTTTAATTAAATAAAAAGAAAACAAGGAAGTAGGAACGGGAAGACTAAATTCCAGGACATCTTCAGCTACATTGTGAGTTTAAGGCCAGCCTCTGCTACATGAGACCCTGTAGAAGATGGGGTGGGTTGCGGTGGGGACACAATTCTTAACTGCCCCACGATTTGCATTGTACATGGAGAAGCGGGCTGCGTTCAGCCGCCCAACTGGCTTACACCAGGACTGGCAGGCTGCTTGTCGTCCGGGCCACCCAGCTAGCTTATGCCCGAAATAATCACATGGAAATCTGTATTAATTAGTTTACTGCCTGGACCATTATTTCTAACCTCTTATTGGCTAACTCTCACGTCTTGATTTATCCCATTTCTCATAATCTGTGTTCACCTCTAGGTCTTGGCTTACCAGGAAAGATTCAGCATGTCTGACCTGGCAGCTGGCTCCACGGCAGCTCTCTCTGCCTTCTTCCTTCCAGAATTCTGTTCTGTCTACTCCACCCAACTAAGGGCTGCCCTATCAAAAGGTCAAGGCAGCTTCTTTATTCAACCAATGAAATCAACACAAATGCAGAAGGACCTCCTACACCTATTTGTCTACACAGGCAAGCGTGTGGGTGTGTGCACGCGCTCATGCACCCCCACACACGCTTTTTTACAGAAAGAAGAAGCAGATATATAACTGAAATAGTAACCCTGCTTGATCAAAGTTCCTTGCTAAGCTGTTCACTCTAAAAATTATTTCTAATCAATGAGCACTCCCACTGTACACCAAGGAGTAATTACCTTACACGTGTTTCACTCAGAGCTGTGATTAGAAACAAGATGTGAGATCAGAGGGGCATAAAATGGATGTAAAAAGGAAAACTCTCAAGTAGGAGCTGAACTGCATAGGCTGAGGGAGATTTAATGAGCGGGCAGGCTGTTACAGATAGCAGCACTGGTGCTTCTGTACCCAGTAAACATTCCCTGCCTGTCTGGAGCATCGGTGATAGCATTTGCAGCCATAATAAGGAAAGTTGGCATATGCTACCCTGGTGGCCAAAGATAGGCATGTGATGGGACTTAGAGCCGTCCTGGGACACAAGGCACATCCAGGGAACTGTGCCCTATAACAGAAGTTGCCTCTCCCCTGTGGTTAGAAGCCAATTTTCAAGCACACACTGTCTGTCAGAGTCCCCCAGCTCCAGAAATAGTTATACCTGTGCTTCAATAATCAAAAAGAGATAGCAGAATCCTGGAGAGGGTAATGAAAGGCTGGGACTAATTCAAACATAGTGGTGGTGAAGACCACTTGGTCTCTACAGAGGAGAGCAGAATGCTCATCTATCATGAGAAATAACTTTTTAACTCTGTAGAGTAGAGGGTAAAAATAGAGTGAGTGCACGCACATGTGCACACACATACACACACACATGCATACACACACATACACACACACGTGCATGCGCACACCTACACACACGTGCATGTGCACACACATACACACACGTGCATGCGCACACATACACACACACGTGCATGCGCACACACACACACACATGCATGCACACACCTACCTGCTTTGAGGCTATATTTGCGTATAGGTAGTAGTATCATGGAGACAAAGGATTTCTTCCTCTACTGAACACAACACAGTGATTCCATACATGCTTCTTTGACATGGCTTCCATCGCATACAGTACCTTTGATTCTGTCTCTTGGCAGCTTATAGAGTGACAGCAGATCTGCTCGTGTCATCTTCAATACTCTCTCCACACCTTTAGTCTGAGAGCCTGGGTGTTGCTCCATGGCTCCGTGCTTGATCCACCCACTCTAATTCAGCAGCTCCGACAGCTTACTTACTCTCCCCCCCCCATTTATTCCTCCTCCCAGTTGGTAAGTGTATAAGTTTTTAAATTTCTTAACTTCTTTTTTTAAAAAAAAAAACTGAGAGAAGCTAGAATGTTTGGTAGTTTATTATGGCATCCTCTCTGAAGATGTTTACGAATGAGAAAAGCTATGCACTCGGAATCATTAAGGACTCTCCTAACAGGACATAGGAAATCTGCTCAATTTCCAGCTTCTGTGAATCTGAAGAAGTAATACCGTGCCACAGGGCTTTACTGTTTTGAGCATCTTTGCTGTAAGGGCTGGCTGAACAATGAGGACAATACTACCATCCCTACCTTCAAGGATGCTTAAGTTCCTCTTAGACACTTCATCTGTACAGCCTCCTCCCATCAGTAAATATTGGCTGCCTCTAAAGCAACAAATGGCAGTCATTGTTCCTCTGGGACAAAATTAGGGATGGGACTGAGGGTGTTTACCTGCATGCAGACAGAATTGAAGCAGGTGGAATGTGTTCCAAGTGTCCAAAGAGGATTTGGGCAAGGCCATAGCCGGATGGCACGTCTGTTGCTACTTTAGATTTATTCAGTTAGAGTCATAAACAAAATAAATTGAGCTGTATCTTGATTGGAATATTACCTTGGATGGGAATGGAAAGAGATTAACAAAGTTGGAAGGACCAGGCACAAGTGCAGGGCTCCTCTGTGCCCCCCCCCCATGCCGGGATTGAAGGATTCATTTCAGAATGAGAGCAACAGTAAAAGAGCAATATACACATACTCGAAGGCCTGCCTTAACTTCATCCGATTGGTTCTCTCCTTCACCCTTGACGCCAGAATTAAATTCAGATGGTCAGGCTTGAGTGGCCAGCTAGCAAGCCTTACAGCTTTCTTGTTTAACGGGAGATTCAGCCAGCATGATCGTGTTTAATTATATCTCCATCACTTTGTGGGCTGGAATCTCTGTTGTTTCTTGCTCGGTGCCCAGAGTGCTGGCTCTGCCTGGTGCTCAGTAGGCACTAAGTAAACAGCTGTTGACTGGATTGATGCTGGATAAAACACTATGTCCTTGCTTAATAGTAATGTCTGTGGGTCAGGAGTCAAGGCCATGACTCAGAAGCTCTTCCATTCTGTTCTAACAGATTGCTTATATAATGGATTCTAAAAAAAAAGTCACTGAAGCACCCCATTTCCCAGTTTGTCAGACGGTTCATTTTTATAATTATATCAGTGCCTGGTAAATCTCCTTGAATTAATGTGTCTTGCAAAGTTATGGCTGATGTGAAAAGGTATCTACGTAGCATCTGTGTGTTCAGCGTGTATCTCTCAACCATGCTGTATGTATATTTTAAGGAACATTTCTTCGGGTGCTGTGTTTTTTTCTATTTATGTCTTCACCATAAAAATATAAATAGATCGTTTATCTCCGGTATCCTTAAAGTAGCTCGCATCATTTCAGTCTTTTAAACTTTTACTTCTGTCGCCGGTGTGCCTTGTGGAAAGCAAGTGTCTGGCGCAGTCCTGGAAAGCTAAGGTCAGCTTCTGTGGAGTCCGGAAGAGCATGCAAAGGTCGAGCTACCTGTGCAGGTGTTCAGGCTCCAGTCCAGGAAGCGCTGTACAGGAAACCAGGG
The DNA here is from genome assembly GCF_000317375.1 of Microtus ochrogaster. Lineage (NCBI taxonomy): Eukaryota > Metazoa > Chordata > Mammalia > Rodentia > Cricetidae > Microtus > Microtus ochrogaster. The sequence goes on from NC_022018.1 coordinate 40,861,139, forward strand.
TGTTGGCCCTGCCTGGGCATCAGCCCACACATTTTCCCTGGTGCTTAAGTGATATCTCACTTAAATAACTCTATGAGATGAATGTTATCATCTTGGAGTTGAGAACACAAAGGCTTAGAAGGCTAAGGAACTTGCCCAAGGTCACACAAGCAGTGAGTGACAAAGCTGGAACTTGAACCCTTGCCCTGTGGTTCTGGACCATGTTCTTATCCATTAGACTCTGCAGGGCAGAGCAGGTCCGAGGTGACCCGCAGGACAAGCTGGGCACATGGGGTCTAGGTTATTGGTGAATGTTGCCTCAAAACATCTTTTCCATTAGTCATTTTGGTCAGAAGAGTCCCAGACTTTTTCAAGGAAGGGGCTTCTAAGGTTCCAAGTATTGTGATCACAGATGGTTTTCAGTTGATAGTTATATCATTGGGCAAGCATTGTGGTTTACATGGGAAAGTCCCCCATATGCTCTATGTATTTGTTTTTTTTTTTTTTTATTAAGAAAGAAAAAAAAATTTTCCGCCTCCTCCCAGCCTCCCAC
>NC_022018.1:40863201-40879690 GCF_000317375.1 Microtus ochrogaster
GGCCAAAAGACACTTAAGATCATGCTCAACCTCCTTAGCGATCAGGGAAATGCAAATCAAAACAACTTTGAGATATCATCTTACACCTGTCAGAATGCTCTATGTATTTGAATACTCAGCTACTGGCACTCCTTTCAAAGGTTATGAAACCTTTAGGAGGTTGAGCATCAATAGAAGAAGTGGGTTAGTGGAAGCAAGCATTGAAATGTTATTGCTGGGCTCTACTTCCTAGCTACAGGAAAGAATGGGACCAGCTGCCTCGTGTTCCTGCAACTAGGATGTCTTTACCAAACTGTAACAAAAGCTAATTTTGTTGGTTAATCAAGTTGATTTTATGCCAGTAGTATAACTAGTAAAGTAAACAAGGAAAGGGGCCCTTCTTTTAGACCCATTCATTTCACTGTAAGAAACCCTTCAAACTCAGTGCCAGGACATTAAAAGTGCAGGGAGGTTAGAGCAGAAATCAGAAATGTTGCCCATGTGTAATTTCCGGCACGCGTGTCGAATTGGGCACTTGTGTAAAATCAGACACGCGTCAAACTGGGCACTCGTGTAATTTCGGAAACGCACGCAAAATTTCTGACACACGTGTCTGATTCACATGTATGTCCAATCTGACAATTCCACATGCGTGTTGGAAATCACACGTGTGCTGCTCCACATGCGTGAAACATGTGCGTCTGATTCGACACGTATGTTCACGCGCATCTGGTTTGAGCACGCGTAAACACGCATGTCTGATTTTTGACATGTGTGAGCACGCATGTCCGGTTTCGGCATGCATGAATGTGCGTGAACATGCGTGTCCAGCTTCAGCACACGCGAACACATGCATCAGATTCGACACGCGTGAATGTGCCTGTCAGATCGGACGCACGTGGCAGATTGGACACACGTGGCAGATTGGACACACGTGTAAATTTTAGGCGCGCATGTTTATTTTGGCATGTGCGTAATTTCTGATACGTGCCAAATCAGGCACACATGTCAAATCGGTCATGCGTGTCTGATTTGTCTCGTTTGTCCTGGGTGTCATATCTGCCATACATGTCATGGTTCAGCCTACAGGCATATCCATAGAATGTCTGCTGGAAACTATGGATATGCCTGTAGGCTGAAGATGGATGCCCCAATGGTACAGAGGAACTTTGTGTGACTGTCCAGGCAGCAAGATGTCTCTGTGATTTCTAGAGTTCAATTGTAAGTTGCTTACTTCTTATTTACTTAGGTAATATTATATCCTTCTGGAGTCTTTGATGGAGTTGAAGAATAGATTGATAGTTATAGTTGTTTTCCTTTGTTATGATAAAAGATAAAATAGATATAAATATTATAACTGTAATTCTTACTTGATAAGTGTTTTGTTATATGTAATTTTGCTATGTTAAAGTTAAAGCCTTCTTTTTTCTGTTTAAAAAGAAAGAGGGGAAATTATGTGGGAGGGTCTTCTTTTTGTCTTGATTTCATTGGTTAATAAAGAAACTGCCTTGGCCCATTTGATAGGCCAGCCCTTAGGTGGGTGGATTAGACAGAACAGAATGCTGGGGAGAAGGGAAGTGAGGGAGATGCGGATGAAACTCCAGCCCAAGATGGATGCAGGTCAGACATGCTGAATCTTTCCAGGTAAGACATCACCTCCTGGTGCTACACAGATTATTAGATATGGGTTAAGCAAGATATGAGAGTTAGCCAAGAAGAGGCTAGATATAATGGGCCAGGCAGTGTTTATATGAATGCAGTTTGTGTGTTGTTATTTCCGGGGCTAAGCTAGCCGTGCTGGAGCTGGGCAGAATGAAAAGCAGGCCTGCTGGCCTCCTTCTACAAATGGCACCCAGACATGGATAACCGAATCCACAGAAAGCCTGAGAAAGCTTGGGAAATAATAGAATAAAGCATGTTTTCTTGGTAGCAGCAATTTCTCGGGTCTGCTCTGCTTGCTAGAGGCAAGCAAGCACTCTCATCTAAGAGACTTCCTGACTCAGCTTTAGCTGCAAAACCCTGCAGCTCATTAAGAGGTCTTGCTACGAAACACTTAAATGGTGTTGATAAAAGCTGACTGCATGCTTGTTTGTTTTCAGCCGTAGCAGGAAAAAAGTTGTGGTGTTTTAAAAATGCTGGCATTCTGGTCTGTACTGAGGGCAAACTCTGAGTCTTTGAGACAGGCAGTCTGACTGAGTGTGGTCTGTGAGCAGAATGCTGCAGCTTGCTTGCTGGCAGGGACCTTGAAACGCCACAGAGTTGAGGCAATAAAAATGGCTCCAGCAGTACCTGTGCCATGAGGCTGGAAAGCTAAGGAGGGCTGGATCCAGCCGCCAAAGCCACGGCTTTAATCCTACCTATATTGCTTGGTAAATTAAAGACTCATGTGGTCATAAAAGAGACATATACAGTAGAAGAAAGATTCTAAGTAGAAAAAAATATCTAAATGGTTTACAGTGTGTTTAAAAATATGTGAAGGCTTGGAAAAAAAGTTAAAGTTCTTAAAGTAAAGAAAGAAAGAGAGTAGTTGGGTGTGGTGGTACACACCTTTAATCCCAACACTTGGGAGGCAGAGGTAGATTGACCTCTGTGACTTCAAGGTGTGGCAGAACACACCTTTAATCCCAATGCCTGGGAGGCAGAGACGGGTGGATCTCTGAGAGTTCAAGGACAGCCTAGTCTACAGAGTTCCCACCTGGTAGCCTCTAATTTCTCTCTGAAATTCATGCAGAGACTCTTCAATATTCAACAGATAAAACACTGGACTATAGTTAACTGCGGAGTGTCAGGGGGCTCTGGAGACTATTCAAAATGGTTGGGGGAGCACATGTGAAGTGGGGTGAGCAGACGAACAACAGAGTCAAGGTCTGCTAGAGTTGGGTGCTGGTGAGGGGCATGGGGCCTTCACCTATGCTAGCACCAATCCCTCCCTGGTGCCTTGGGACATTACTATGGTGCGTTCTCACGGGACTTCCCTTTGACATGGATCTAGGCCACTCTAATTTCCCCTGCTCTCTTACTGTGGATTATCCACCTATTTTCACTGCACGGTTTTGTTCCAGTCTTGATCTCTGACAGCTCCTATTCTGGTCTGGACCTTTCCTTTGTTCTACGTTCTCTGTCTTTATAACATATTGCCAACAGCAGTTCTTCCTGCCTTGAATGATTGGTTCCTTCAGTTTTGCAGGGACATCTCTATGAGCGGCAGCAAGCAGTTCAGCACATACAAAACCATCCTAATACCTCAGTGCTGTGTGTCCATTCCATTCAAACTGCATTATGGAAGTGACCTCCCACCCTGTCCCCTTCCAAAGCTGCAGTTGCTGCTGCACATGGAAGTCACCACCCTGCCCTAAAAGGAGACATTACTTACCAAGGTCACACCCCTCAGCTGACTTTGCATAACTTAGGAGCAAGAGTGTATGTCATTCAAGTGTTGTAAAAATAATTTTCCTTTGGTTGTCAAACTGCATATTTAAGAAAGTGGTGCCAAGGGGTTGATTTTGGAGCCCTTGTATGAGAAGCACTTGGTACATACCCTGGTCAGAGGACAGTCCCTCCAGTCACATGTCCTGAGTTTGAATGTTGGACCAGCCACTGCCTGGCCCTTTGTAAGCTGAGACAATTTTTAATTTCATAGTGCCCCAGTTTTCCTTTCTGTAAACCACACAGAATTCTTGTCCTCTCACCTGATGACCATGAGTTAAATTCATGACCATAGGGTTAAATGAGGTCATTCACATGGAGCTTGTAGAACAGCACCTGAGGCATGATGAGCTCTTCAGCATCTGAACTGTGTATCACCTTAGATACAGGTCTGGAACTTCCTAAGTCTCTCGGGCTTACTACCATTTGTTGACCATTTCATTTAGGATGTTCTTTGGTTTTGTTACATAGAGCTCTGAAAGTTGGTTACTCTGGACCTAGTTTTTCACAGTGTTATCTACCACCTAGGCAATAACCAGTATCTGTTCCTTTGCACTACACACACACACACACACACACACACACACACACACACACACACACACACATACCACATACCTTTGATGTAGGGAGCATCTTCAGTCAGCTTGGCACTGATAAATACACTTGCTTTTAGCCACTTTTAATCATTTAACAATTGAGTAAAATATTTGAATTTAAAAAATTCTTACTATAGTGTGTTTGGATTTAGGGTGGAATACTTTCGTGTAGGAATGTGGCATTGTTCAAAGCTGCCCTGCACTTCCTTAATTGAAAGGCCCTGACACTGTCCCTGGATAGGCCTACCTCCCAGCCATCCAGAAGCCAGCCTTCTCTAGAGTCTTTCATCGTGGATGACTTGGGAAATGTTTCCCACTGAGAGCAGAAGCAGTCCACTGAAGACTGGAAGAAAGGAAGCTGGAAAGAACAGGAGAACTTAAAATAGCTGAGGGAGGCATGCGGGAAACCCTGGGAAGGGACAGAAGCTGGTGCGAGCACAGGGCAAATCTGCCCAGCCCAGAACATGTTTCCCAGTGGCAGGAGAGGTAAGGAATCCTGGCAAAAGAGCAATGAAGATGACTTGTGGGGAGCCAGACAGATATGGAGCTGAGCTGGAGCAGGTCCCACCCAGCAAACCTCCAGACAGTTCTCTCCAGAGCTAGTGTTTGCTCCTAGACATGTTTACCTATTTACTTGGGAGCAACAGATGAACACCCCCATCCCTGCATGATGGCATATCAGTGGACACTGCACTGTCCACTGTAGATGGCCCTGACCATGTCAGTAGGCACGTCATTGCCCACTGTAGATGGCTCTATCCATGCCCATAGTCGCTCTCCTCCTGGTTCCCTCCTTCTCTCTTTGGCATCTCCACATAAGTCACCCAGTCCTTGTCAGTACTCAGCTTCCCTCACCCCTGCCCTATGCAGCCCTCTTGCCCCCACAACCCATCTCTGCTCCCTTCCTCCTTCTCCCTTTAGCCTTCCTCTTCTGCCCAGCCCTCCTTCCCTCCTCAACCTTCTTCCTCCGTCCCCCACTCCTTCTCCCCTCCAGCCCTGCTCTGCTGCCTCATCTTAACCTACCCCCTCACCCCCTACTTTTATCCCCAACCCCTCTTCCCCACATGGGCCCTCTTTCTTCGGCTAGCCCTCCTTCTTTTCTCAGCCCTCCCCCTTATCACCCGTTCCTCCCTCCCTCCTCTGCTCTATCCCTGCTTTCTCTCTCAGCCCTCCTCTGCCCCCATACTCCTCTGTATCCATACCGCCTCAGCCCCCTTTTTCTCTACCCCCTCCTGAGCCCTTCTCTGCCCTTATACCCCTCTCAGTCTCCCTCTGCCTCAGAAACCCCCTCAGCCCTCCTCCTTTGTACCCATTTTTCATTTTCCTCAGCTCTCTACCTCTCCACCCCTTCCCCACCCCTTCCTCTTCAGCTCCCTCCTCCTTTGTCCTCACTTCTCCTTTCTCCCCTCCACCCAGCCCTTCTCTTCTACCTAGGCCCCATTCAGCCCCAGCACGCTTCCTCAGCACCCTTCCCTGTGGAACCATCTGAACACAAGTGGCAGTGTGGGGTTTCAAAGAAAAAAAGAATTTTTTTCATTTAAGAAACGGAAAACTTAATATCTTCTGTGTCAATTCACTCTGAATTCCCTGGAATACTTTCATCTCTATGCTAATTTATGCTGAAAACAGAAACTGCCTATGCAGAAAGGATGGAAAAGGGGTTGGAAGTCAACAACCAACTGTGTGACTGATATCCTAGTGAACCCTCCTTTCACTTCCAGTGAGGAATGTCCTCTGGGAGCCAAGGCTGCCCCCATGGGCAGGGGCGGGGCAGTTTGAGTGAAAAGGCTTCCTTCACCATCCTTGGGCCTGGGAAGTGTGGATGTGTTCCTTTGTTCCAACAGTTTCCCTGCAGATTCCAATCTCGGTGTTGACTTTGCTTACTGATCCATCAAAGCGTCTTCCCTAGACACAGAGTGGCCTCAGAAGCAGGACTGTGAGTCTGAGTCAGTCAAGGTGTTTTGCACTTGACTCTAGTTCATGAGGTGGGACCTTCACCTTAGTCAGCTTTGCACTACGGGCACCAACGTGGAAACTTCCTCAGGATGGGCACGGTATCAGCATACCTGAGGGTTATACCACAGGTGTGCTCTGGAGGGCTCCCTGGTCTGCTGTAGAGTGCCTCGGGCACCTAGCAGAGAAAGGATGCAGTGTCTGATTGGTTTTGTTTCCATTTAGTCTTATCAGTTATTTTCTGTTTCTTTTCTTACCTGCAAAGCATTAATTGGTTTATTTAAAGAGACAATACATGATGCAGGAGGCTTCCAGGACCAGAAGAAAATCACAGGAAGTTTCTTTCAACTTTGGAAAAAAATTAGGAAGATGTTTGTAAGAAAGCAAGAGCTCTTTCTTTTTTCTTGCCCTGCATTAAGGCCAAGCATGGCATCTGCCCATAGGGAATGGGCTCCAACAAGCTAACTCATGCAGCGGGGATAGATCCTGGTCCTACTGCTAGGGGCGACTCAGATAGTTGAAGCTTCACCACTCTCTCCCACTTACAGAGGGCCTAGTTTGGTCCCATGGAGGCTCCACAGGTGTCGGTCTATAGTTCCCAAGCTTCCACAAGCTTAGTTCAGCTGTCTCTGTAGATTTCTCCATCATAATCTTCACCTCCCTTTCTCATATGCCCTCTTCTGTGTTTTCGATTGGATTCCCAGAGCTCACCCTGGTGCTTGGTTGTGGGAACTCTTGGCACTTAAGCAAATCAGGTGTCAAGCATCGGCTCTTGTTGTGAGGATACCTACCCCAGTTCTCAGCTGGCTAGGACGCTTATGGCTTCCCTTAGAGTTCCTTCCAATAGCAACATCTGGAACTTATGTTCATCATCGTACAGTGGGGAGATGAAGTGCACAGAGCTACACAGAGGCTATGGCCTCTTTGTGCCTGAGGCTGCTGGGCTGCCATCTCACTGTAGTGTCCTGCTGCAAGAGCAGGGGCAGGCACAAGGCTGTGATACCACTTGATTTCTTAGAGATTAGGGCCACCTAGCTCCTGAGGGCTTTGGGGGGGGAGGAGATGCAGAGGCATGGTTATGTGTGGCTGAGGCACTCAACTGCTCCTTAAGAAGACAGCCCACTGAATTCATTCTCTCCTCACTTGGGAAATCTAAGCCAGAACCACACAGCTGTTAGCAACCTAGAAGAGAAAGTTCTCAGAACAATAATGGATGTTTTCTGTTGTTCTTTAAAGGATTCTTTCTGAGGTTTTAACTTAGGAATATTACCTTTCTAGTTTTTTGTTTTGTTTTGTTTTGTTTTTCGCAAAGTGTCCTGATAGAACTCAGATAGGGTAATGAAAACCCTGGCAGCAGCCTACAGGTGAGAGCTCCCTGTTTCCTCTCGAGGAATTCTCGTCGTTTCCGAGGTTAAGAGCTGCTATACTTATGTCCTGAGAAGTTTGGAGAGGGTTGCTAGAGGCGTTGGTGTTGAAGAAGCCCTGTGTGGGGAAGTGCACAGTGCTCCATGGTAGAATCTGGAAGGGGGAATGGCAGTTCATGGCCTCTGGAGTGCTGTACTTATTTAAAGGGCTGTGAGTTCGATTGCATTCAGCTAGCCCTGAAATACTCTGGGGCCTTACTGAACACAATAGCCTGAATCAGAAATGGTGGCTTGTGCAAAGAATCCAGTAATACCTTCACCTTGTACATTTACTCCTTACTAAAAAGAGGCACAACTGAGTCATCTGTCTTCTTTGCTTGTGTACTTCACAGTTATACGGAGTGGGTAACTGAGTAGAGCAAACACTTTCTGGTAAAGGATCTCTGCAGCTCCCCAAGTGCACTTTGTGTTGAGGAAGTGTCACCTAAATGTCCCATGAATTCACTTGAGGAAAGTAGCCAGCACGGTGTATGGGGACAGTATTGGCTTCTCTCCTTATGATGCTCAGAGTGCTAAGACACCTGCCAGCTGCAGGGCCAACAGCAGTTCATTACCTAGGATATACTGGGTTTCTATGGACCAGGCATGTGCAATTCAAAGACAGAGTAAGGAGAGTAAGATTAAGACTGTATCTAACAAAAATCAAATTTTAGAAATGGGAAAAAGAAGCATCATTTGACATTAAGAAAAGAAAATCCTATAAAATATCAAAAATAGAGCCAGCAGCTAAAATTCACAGAATAGCAAAATATCAGAGCAAGACAAGTCCCTAGAACAGTCTATTCAAATCAGTCATCCTGAGGGGGGGACGCCAGCAGCACTTGGCCATTCTTCTCTTGAGCAGTGTCTGTGGTATGGAAACGCACCTTAGTATTTCTGGGCTGGGACAGACAGAAGCCATTTTCTCTGAAGATATTTTGGCTGCTGCTGACAGACTCATGGAACATGAGAAAGACTTTGTAGTATTGATGTGGAATATGTGTATGGCATGGGGGTTTCCTGAACTACCGAAGTGTTGCACACACTCCCATGTGATGCTTGGCAGCCCACGTTCCTTTAATGCCCACCTTCAGAGTGCTTCTCCTTGCCACTCCTCTACCTGGTCCCTTCGGAAGTCTCTGCTCTCCGACAATAAATAGTGCAGAAAACAGATGAGAGGTGTGTAAATTGACCTTTCCCCTTAGGAGTGATCTGGGCATCTGAAGCTTCTCTTCTGCATTTTGTTCTAAACGGCAATGGCTTGCTTTCATAATGTGAGCTGTTTTCTGTTTCATATGCATTTTTCTAAGCAACCACATAAGAGAATGTTCAATTTATGTTCACTCTGTACTATCACGTGGGACATAAATGGAACTGAATTGCTTCATGGCCATCGGAAGCTTGACAGATAGATACCCAGAACAATTTTGGTGTTGTACAGATGGAGAGACATATAATGGAAGGAGCTGGCCCATTGTCAGTTCAAACCACCAAAAGCACCAGAGTGAACAGGATCACTAAAATTTATTAACTGAATGCATTGATGTTTACTGCATGTTTTTCATGGCTTCATTCAGACAGGGCATGTCTTGTTTTTCTTCATTTGGGAACATCCAAGGCCTGAATGGGTGGTTTTGAAGGCATTTCTGGTGTAATCCTGGCTTTCTTTGGCATAGGTATATAAACCTTAACAGGCTGTGTAACATCTCTAGGCTTCAAGTGTTTCCAGTGGTAATAATGGTGATACTATACAGAATTTTCAAAAAGGTTCTAGTTGAATAAGATACCTTCCATTGTACCTGCAAATAGAAGCAGGAGTTTAATCTTCTTCCTCAAAAGAAAGGAAAATTCTGGGATGGAAAAAGTCACAAGTCATTTAATAATATTAAACTAGCTGTGATAATGCAGCCTTTGGTAGCATGGATGTCATTGATGATTCTCAAACATTATGTACTTTGGCTCCATCAGCAGATCTTATAAGAAAAAATGCAGAGGAAGTTGGTTGCTACAGACACATTAGTAAACTTGTTCAGGATCTTGTCCATTGTAGCACTGGAAGGCTCTGTAAAACCTTCTGTGAGAAATTTTTTAGTTCATTGTGAGAATTTAGCTTTCCTCATGGTGCAGGTTAAGTTAGTATTAAGCATTCTGTGTAGGTGGAGTTTTCCTGTCCCAAATAACCGACACAGGCTGAATATTGCATATAAATGCTTGGTCAATATAGCTCAGGCTTGTTGCTAACTATATCTTACAATTAAATTAACCCACATTTCTCTTCTGTGTTTTACCTTGTGGCTCATGGCTCGTCACCTCATTTTCTACCACATCCTGCTTCCTTGGTTGGCTGGCTTTGTGTCTCCCAGCCCTGCCCTTCCTCATCCCATTCTTCTCAGTTTGGATTTCCTGCCTAGCTTTTTCCTGTTCATCTATTGGCCAGTGAGTTTGTTTATTAAACCAATCATAGCAACATATATTCACACAGTGTACAGAAGGATTGATCCACAGCAATTTTGCTCCTGTTTTCCCTGTCTCTTTGGTTGGGGAGAGACCCTGCTGATTCTGTGACAGCCTTCAGGGCTTGAATTTGCATTACTTTTCTCTCTGGTCTCAACAGTACTAATGTTGATCACACATGTCATATCCAAGGTTGATAACACAGTATAGTTTCCACTCAAGAAGTCAATACCTGTCTTGTCACCTCAGCATCTATGAACCCCCCAAGAACTGAGACTGTTGAAGCGGAGTAGTTGTTGGGGATCACCTCATCAGCCACAGAGCATAAGACTGGGTCTGATGTCCAATGAGTGAAGGAGTTGGTGGAGAAGAGAGTGAGCTGGCTTAAGAACCACTTGTTAGCCCACACTTTCAGGTGACCTTCCATGCTTCCATGGCTCAGGGCCTTTGAAAGGGATGACAAGGAAGTGAGTGGAAGTCAGCTGGTTCTTTGATTTTCATCAAGCATTCTATTACATATTTTCTTTCGTTAGCCACTTTAAATCACCTTGAAATGGCAATGGGTTTTTGATCCTACTGCACATACTGGCTTTGGGGGAGCCTAGGCAGTTTGGATGCTCAACTTACTAAACCTGGATGGAGGTGGGCGGTCCTTGGACTTCCCACAGGTCAGGGAACCCTGATGGCTCTTCAAGCAGATGAGGGAGAGGGACTTGATCGGGGGAGGGGGAGGGAAATGGGAGGCGGTGGCGGGGAGGAGGCAGAAATCCTTAATAAATAAATAAATTTAAAAAAATAATAAATCACCTTGAAAGTGAGACACAGTATAATTTTATGAAAATCAAACATAGCACAGGGCTGTGGCCCAACTAAAGTTGTAGCCTCCAGAGAAAAGAGCCCATCTCTTATCTAAGTCTATTCTTACCATATAGGACCCACAACTGATATGCAATAATATGTAAAAGACAACTAGATGAACACCAGGAGAAAAGTCCCTCTAAAGCAACAGAGCCAAGCTCATAGGAACTCACAGTACTGAAGCAGCAAGCACAGGGCCTACAAGGATCTGCACCAGGGACTCGGTATCTATGCTATAGCTTTCAGTGGAGTATTTTTATGAGACTCCTGAGTATATGAATGAGTGGGTCTTTAATTCTTATGCTTTCTCTTGGGCTCTTTTTCTTCTTTTGGTTTGCTTTGCCCAACTTTAATATGATGGGTTTTGTTTTATTATATTTTATATTTATATAATTATATTATGTATTTATTATATTTACCTTAGTATATTTTGCTATGTTTTGTTGTTATCTCTTAAAAACCTGTTCTTTTCTAATGAGAGACAGGAAGGGAGTAGATCTGGTTGGGAGGGGATATGAGGAGGGACTGGGAAGAACAGAGGGAGGGAAAACTAATCGGAATGTATTGTGTGAGAAAGACTCTATTTTCAATAAAGGGGAGGAAGAATTTTTCAAATATTAATGACAATATATTTCAAATTAATGAAATATAGAATATCATAATATTGATAAGAAATGACTTGTTGTACAAGTTGCCATTGCTTCTAGACACTGTTCTAGCCAAAGGCTCCTGAATCAATCCCTGCTTTTGTATATAGCTAATCCTCACTAGCAGGCACAGCACTGACGTCTCCTTACTATGTTTTCTTTTAAAAATTGTTTTTGATATATTTTATTATTTTATGTGTATGAGTATTTGTGCACCACATGTATGTCCATGTACCACAGGGGCACTGATATACACTAGGAGACCAGAAAAAAAAAAACCCGTCAGATTCCCTGGAAATGGAGCCACAAACAGCAACGAGCAGCAATGTGGGTGCTGAGAATCAAACCCATGTCTTTTGCAAGAGCTGCAGGTACTCATAACCTCCAGGATGTCTCTCCAGCCTCCTCTTTCCTTTCTTAACACATTCCCTGTTCGTGATTTGATTCACACTCTCCATGCTTCTGGCAATCCCTGTTCTCTTCACGTTGCAAGGCTAAGCTTAGACTCTTAATGGTGAGTCTTAGGTGAAACCATAAGTATCTGGAACATTTTTATTTTCAGTGCCCTGTTAATTCCCATCCAAGTCTGTATTTTGAGAAGTCTGAAGTCTGTTCCTAACTGTGTAATGATTGGACTGTCCCCACACTATAATAAATAATGAGTGTCAGTGAACTCATTATGGTAAATCCTTGGGTAATTACTCTCTGCCATAGTTAGGGGACTTAGGGGAACATAAACTAAAATTATTCCATCTGAAGACAAGCCCCTGAGGTAGATGCTAGGGTTAAGTATAATTCATTTGCAGTGTGTTTATTATAGTTAAATTTAACTAATTTAGGGCCTTTGCTGGCCAGCAGCTGAGGAGGAGAAAGTTTCAGTGCTGTGAGTTCTCAGAAAGAAAAATGAGGTTGCACAGCTGAGCTTGCAGAATGTAATGCAGGCATTTCTTCAACTTGTCCTTCCTGTCCCCACTTGGATGCATTTGTTGCTGAAAGTGGTTTGCTAATGACCCACCGACGAGATGTGGTGTTCTTACGGTCCAGTGAGAGGGAAATGCAGCTTTAGGTTGGTATTCTGCCTAATTCTTCTGTTTCCTGCAGACACCAAAGGAACCACGATGGCCAAAATTGGTGATGGGGATACGTTCTCAGCAGATGATGGCTCCTTCCCTTCATCCCCCTTCCTTTCAGTAGGGCAGGGCCATTCTGAGTGTTAGGTTTTCCTAGGCCTTCCGTCTTAGAAAGAGGATTACTCTGGGACAAATATGAAAGAAGGAGCAACAGGTGTCCTCAAAGTGCACACTTTTTATGACAGCTTTTTAAAGCCCACTCACAAGAGGAGGAAAAGGGGGAGAACACCGAATTCATAAAATCCACGCAAATGTAACAGTCCCTTTCTCTGAAGAGACTCCAGCTGAGGCAGCTGCTCTACCACACAGTGCTTGGTAACATCTTGTATATTTAGTTCCTGCATGACACAGCCTACCTTGACAGGGGGTTCTGATTCTAAACTTTGTCGCCCAGGCTCTTCTGAAAGCTCCTCTTTTGTGTTTTGCTCAATTTGGCCAGAGAGGTGATTTCCAACCTTGACAGGAAGAACAGTGAGAATGCTAAATGCTATGGGTGATGTAGTTTCAGGGCTGTAACTGGCTTCAGCACAAAGATTTAATTGAAGCTCAAGAAAGTTCAGGGGGAAAAAAAAATAAAACTTTTCATCCACCACCACCCCAACTCCCTACAGCCCCCTACCTACCCTTACAGCAGCTAGAGCAGTGGTTCTCAACCTGTGGGTCACGGTCTCTTTGGGGTTTGCATATCAGATATTTACATTAAAGTTCCTAACAGCAAAATTACAGTTATGAAGTAGCAGCGAAATAATTTTATAGTTGGGAGGAGGTCATTACAACATGAGGAACTGTATTAAAGAGTCACAGCACTAGGAAGGTTGACCCTGGTCTAAAGTTTACCTGTGGCTGAGTCATTGCTCAGTGTGACCCAGGACTGGGCTGCAGCTGAACTATAAGAACCAGGCACAGTAATTTGTGATGGAAACTGAGATTGGTTGACTCTGCTGACAAGTCCTCTTAGCTCCCACCCTAGAATTTGGAGGCACCATATTTTGCCTTTAGAGCAAGTATCTTTGCATAGTGGTCATAATGAGGTGAGATGGTCCACTGTAATTTATGTGTCCCTCTGGTGACTCCCTTTAGCACAAAGAATAAAAACCCAGAGACAGATATTGGGGTTTAACAAAAAAAAAAACTATAAATGCAACGCAGCCAAGCCACTAGCAGTGCTGGGCTACTGCACACTAAGCATCCTAAGCAGACTAAACAGGCTAAAACAGACTGAGCCCCTCTTTCCTCCCATTTTATATTCCCTGTAGTGCTGGGATTAAAGGCATGTGACTCCCTAGTACTGGTATTAAAGGTACAAGCCATTAGCACCTGGATTTGTTTCTGCGTTGTTCTTGTGTAGCCCAGGGTAGCCTTGATCTCACAGAGATCCATCTGCCTCTGTTTCTCAAATCCTGGGATCAAAGGTGTGTGCCACCACCGCCTGACCTCTAGTGGCTTAGCTCTGCCCTTCCAATCTTTAGGCAAGCTTTATTGATTAAAACATAAATAAAATATCACTGTAACATAGAATTCCTAGCCATTTATTAGGGAAGATGTGAATTATTAACATAATGCAAGAGCTATGAAGCCTGACACTATGAAAGAAATTTGTCCACATCTCTCTGCAGTGTGGAATCAAGTCCACCATATCTGTGCATCTTCCCTGTGTTCTAGTACTGTGGGTTACGTCAAGGGGGCAAATGACCAAATGCTCCTAAAAGAACATGAGAGAAACCAATCCAATTAAAGAGGCTCTGTGCAGGTCGCGTGTCCATTTCCACATTCCAGCTCTGCATCATAAGGGCAGAAGCCGCATCTGATTCTGCTGGTACCTATGTGAGGGTTCCATTGTGAATCTGGAACTGAAGTGAGCTCGCACTGCCTGCAGACTCTGCTCCCTCTTTCTGTCAGCAGGCGGTCTCAGTTAAGACACTTGCCAGAGGACTTGAGTTACAAGCCGCAAGTTTGGGCCTGTCCTCTATGATGTAGGTATCTGTGTTAGCAAGGGTACAGTTGCAGTGGTTTTACTTCCTAATGGAACTTGAGCAGCAAAGGATTCTCGCTGACATTTGTGCAGAATTTGCCTATGTGCTTTTGAATTTGTGCCAGTCTTGAGGAAAAGAGGGGTAGAAAGAAGAAACATGGGGAGTTTTCAAGAAATGAATCTGTTTCACTGACATGCTGATGATGTTTATCTCTGATGAACACAGACTTGCAGACAGTGTAGGGCAGAGATCCCAACAGGCAATTTAGTACACAGGCAGACATTCATGGCAAGTCAACACCGTGATCTCCTGGGTCTCTGAACAATTGAGTTTGCTGGATTATGGGATTAATTTGAGATACAAATACACAATATATTTGAGGTATATATTATCCCAGGAAACTAGAAAGTTTGGCAACTCTTCTCTGGATCAGTGGACAATGGTCTTCTTTATTTATATTGCTTATTTAACTTTAAATAATCCATATGAATTACTGGCTAGTTTTTTTTTTCAGCCCAACCAAACACTAAACAGAATTTTAAACTGAAACCTAGGGGTGATTCTACCAAAGATTTATATATGAATTGTATTCAAATATTGACTTTAAAACCATTCACCCTGAAGATATATCTTCATTTTCCTTTCTTCAGTTTAAAGGTGACTATTTTCACTCAGTGTATTCTTTTAAGAAAGGCATGAATGGGAGAAGAAAAAGGGAAACAAAGAGGTGGAGGGAGGAAGAAAAGAGGAGAAGGGGAAGAAAAAGGAGTAGAGGGGGAGAAGGAAGGGAGGAAAGCAGGCAGGCAGAGGTGTAAATCAGAGAAATTGTTGATATATTCACTCCATTCATTTTAATTTGCCTCATTTTACTAAACCTCAAATTAGGGAAAGCCGGGATAGCCCACTTTACTCCATATTTTGTTAGTCTCTTACAGCTAATGTCCTTTCTAAGAGGAAACCCTACTGCTCAGGTGTTAGTTCTAGCTGATCATCACATAAAGGGCACTGGTGACTGGACACTAGGACACCGTGTGGAAGTCATCTAGTCTTGGAGCCGGGGACTCTTGTTTCCTGGCAGTCAGACATGGCTAGTTGTCTTTTACATTTACAAATGTTCGTGATCACTTGTCATTTGTTCACTAACAGTTCTGTGAACACCTGATTTCCCTTGCTCAGGCTCAGATTCTCAGAGGGGAGAGTGTGTGTGTGAAATGTTGTCTTCTCATGTAGGAATGCTTAGAGCCGACATGAGATCAGCATTGCTCAGTTCTTCTGGAAGAACTATTTTTACCAGTTCCCATCATTATAAAGCATTTCCATGTTTGGAACTGTGGTATTTTGTACTCAGGAGTTTTTAAAAGATATTATCTGGTTTTGTTCCTTCATTATGCAAATGGAAATTTTGACACCAACACCAGCAAGGAAAGTACCCAAGTTTGGTCAGCACAACAAAACCAAAGGCGCTTCTCTTTTTTACTTCTGATGCTCAGTGCTTCTCACCTCAGATTTCCAAATGGTTATGGGGAATTAAGGGAAAAGTTTAAAAGTCTTTTAGGGTAAGGTACTTCACCTAGTATACACAAGGCCCTGGGTTCAATCCACAGCACAGGGGGAAAAAAGAAAGTGCAGCGCACAATGCCTGTCTGCTCTGTGTGTGCTACCATACAGTTCGTGAGCTGCGGGCAAGGGGCTGAAGGTTGAAACACACAATGACACACAGACAGAGAGACAGAGGCATGGACCTCTAGTCACAGGTAAGAAGCCCTTTCTTCAGTAGCATCATGGAGGCTTATATACCCAACAGTCAAGTGGGCCAACAGGTGAAAACCTTATCCTCTGATCCTCAAGGCAAGGCACAGCTTTTAGTAAATCTAATCAGAAGGCTTTAGCAGGGAAGAGCAGCTGAAGGCCAGGACTCCAAATGGTCCCAACAAGAAAGAAAAGAAAAAGGAAAAGAAGAATGAGAGTCTGCATTCTTAGGGGAAAAAGAAGTAAAGATTAAAGGACTTGCTTACAGCACAGATCATCAGTAAAGACTTTTAGAAGGCATTTTATTTATTTATTTTT
>NC_022018.1:40879790-40883144 GCF_000317375.1 Microtus ochrogaster
CCCCTCTCCCCCTCCCCCCACTCCTTTCCCCTTCCCTCTCCAGTCTGAAGAGCAGTCAGGGTTCCCTTAGAAGGCATTTTATAAACTTGCATATATTTTACTATTAGATCAACAGAAATACATGACAGATGAAAGACAGATGTAGGTAGATGGTAGAGAGACAGGTAGGTAGGTAGATAAGAATTTATAGGTATACAAAGCCTCCTTGCGATAAGATGATAGGATAAAATATATAGGATTAGACTGCCAGACAAGTTAGACCAGCAGATGGGTAGAGAGATCGATTAGATAGAACCACACAGGGAGTTACATCTCATGTTCTGTCAGCACAGGGAGTTTGGAAGAAAAAGGCACGATATCACATGCTCCTTTTCAGTGATGATCTACCAGCTTAACTGTGGTGTGAAAACCATGCATGCCAACATGCTCACATTCTGATGGCAATGCAGCATTGTCTCCAGTAACGGTTTAGTCCTGAACATGTGCCTTACTAGTCCGTGCCTACCAAGTTGAGTGTTTAAGAAGAGCCCTCCCGGACCAGGGTCAGTCATAGAGCAAGTGTAAACTCTTCAGCTAGAGAACACCTAAGGTGCTAGAGAGATGGTTCAGTGCTCGAATACTTGTAAAGGACCTAGTTTTAATTCTCACAACCACAACTGTCTCTAGCTCCATTTCCTGACGCACTGATATCCTTTTTCTGGCCTCCTTGGTCACTGCACATGTGTGGTACTCGTACATACATGCAGGCAAAATAGTCATATATAAAATAGAAAGGTGGATAGATAGCCTCCAAGCTTCTCATATCATATTTCGTATAGAAAGGGCAAGTTAGGGAACATAAGAGTAGCACATCAAATGGCTGGAAACACTGACTTTATCAAAACAAAGTAAAGCACTAGAGAAGAAAATAAAGTGAACCAGAAGTAATGCATAAGTAAACTACAAATGGTCTGCTGTTCCCACGGTGCTTCTCATTGACTAGCACCAGCGGAATATACTTTTCCTCACATCACAGAAGCTTTTTTCCTGATCGCCTTCCCTGTGTACTGCTCAGAATCTTGGCTATAATTGTATCGTGTGCCACAATGGACCTCTGGTGAGAGACATATGGAAATTTTACTTTACTGTGGTAAAGTGGCATTTAAAATATGAATTAAAATAAAGACAAATTATATTAAACCTAGCTAGACTCATATAAAAGCTAATGAGTAGCCATCAACTCAACCTGACTCAGGCTTGTGACAGGCTTAGTCCAACAAAGCACCTTGAGGCCTTTCTTGGTGCCTCTTACAGATGTTGGCTTTATTGTCTAAGAAATGTACTTCATCAGGCATTAGCTGAATGTGTCTTTTGTAAGGATTACATTATTTTGTTTCTTTCTCTCCTTTTTTCCTCAGATTAGGCACTAGCCTTCAGCTGCATTTTGCACTTGCTACATACATTGGTCCTCTCAGGCTGGATGTACATTCAAAACTTCAGATTTATTTAATCTTTCATTTTTAAATCATGACACTAACTATATATTTCACTGCACATGCCTGTGGTGTCCCAGTTTGGGATCTGCTTTAATTCTCAGCAGCATTTAATAAGACCATTGCAGAAATCAGAGCAGCATAAGGACATTTACAATGTCACATTAAAGTAGTATGTGCCCCTTGCCTTGTGATAATACATTAAATCACAGGGTAGGATTTAATATGACAGACTCTCAGAGCCTCAGCCTGCTTTAAAAACTATATGGACTCATATTTCTTCATGTGAAAGTTTCATTTTGTTCAGTTATCTATTAAATGCTCTTGAACTTAATAGGGCTTGGTTTGTACTTTTGTTCTGTATTAGGAAATTAAAATCATGTAACCCATCCTATGCCTGAAGTGTCCTTTTTCTTGCTCAGAGATTGTCCTGGTGTTTGCTGCTTCCTCTAGTCAATATAGACAGACTTGAGGAAATGCAGTTCTGTCTGAAGTTGTCAAAGAATGGGCATCCCTGGAATGTCCAGGAGATAGTTATTACTCTCAAGTTCAGAGCCATATGTATAATTAAATTGCCCACACATCTAATAATGCACTTGAGTAGTTTTATCAAATGTTACTTTTTGATTTAAAACGTTTTAAATATTCTAAGCCTTAAAACAAACCAAGGATGATGAATTTGTAAATTCATCTCAAATCTCAAAGATGAAGAGAATTTGTAAATCAGAACACATGCTTTATCAAACCATGCATCTGTCTTTATGTGTTCATCCAAGATGATGAACTCATACTGCACCTTTTGCTTTGAAGCATAAGGACTGCTTGCTTGACCACCATCTTTGTCTCTTGTGGCCCCCCACCCCCTGGAGCTTCAGACATCTTCTCTTCTTAGCCCTTTCAGGAGCCAAAGTAGTCTTAGCTGAGCATCATGTAAATGAGGAGGGAGTGGCTCTGTCTGTGGTCCTTAAGTCTGTGAGTGTACTGGCTAATTTTATATCAACTTGACACAAGCTATAGTTATCTGAAGAAAGGAGCCTCACTGAGATATTTCCCATTAAGAGAAGCTGTCAGCAATCCTGTAGGGCATTTTCTTAATTAGTGTTATGGGGACCCCAACTCATTGTGGACGGTTCCACCCCTGGGCTGGTGTTCCTGGGTGCTGTAAGAACTCAGGAGGACTAAGCCAGTAGGCAGCACTCCTACATGGCTCTCACATCAACCCCTGACTCCGGATTTCTGCCCTGAGTTTCTACACTGGCTACTTTCTACGTGAACAGTGAGTGATGTAGACATTTAAACAAAATTGAGCCTTTTCTCCCCCAGTTTCTTCTAGTCATGGTATTTCCTCACACAGTGGTAACCCTATTACAGTGAGAATAATTACAGTGGTTAATAATCCATGTAATCCTTTCAGTCCCTCTACAGGTGACAGGAAGCAGAATCTCAGCCATGCTCTGCCCTGAAGTCTTGCCCACCATGCTTGATAATCCAATGAATGAGACCACAGGCTGTCTCCACCCAGAGCTGGTGCCTCTCTAGTCACAAGGAATGTCTAAACACATTGATCCATGGTCAGAATTACAAGCTAAGCTCTGGGAACATCCAGACAGCACCCTGTCCTTAGGAAATGGCCTTATGGGTTTATTTTTCTAATAGAGCTATTACATGCTGCCCCTCACTTTAAGAAGTCTAGAAAAGTGAGGTGACAAAGTGATCTCCTTTCTCATACTTTGTTTAGGCAATGCTCATAGGAGCAATATTCTTTCTCTGTAGACCACATGTCTGTGATGAGATGAAAACCAGATCTTCATGGGACTGACAGGGGCCACTGCAGTGTAACCAGGACTGACAGGGGCCACTGCAGTGTAGTCAGGACTGACAG